>NW_007578033.1:487331-531049 GCF_000690725.1 Stegastes partitus
TCAGTTCAGCTGGACATGAGATTCCTCTCTGTCCCTCTGAATTCCAGCGCTGCCTCACTTTACCTGTGACTAAAATAAATAAATTATACAACTGAGAACTGAAGATTTCTCCGGCTTGTTCTTGGGCTTCCAACTGAAGAACCGGATCTAACATAACTATGCCTAATTACATAGCTGAAGTCGTGGCAAGACAGCTTACTACAGCTAACCACACAGCGAAAGTCATAACAAGACAACAACTTACAGCTAACTACACAGTTAAAATCATACTGTAGCAACTAAGTTAATTATGGGTAACAGCTACACAGCTAAGACTGCATACAACCGTTAACCACACAAGATCGCTAAGCATCAAACACCTATCAAAAGGAATTAACATTTTAGAAGACATTTGTCAACTGACATATGTAGATTAAGGTGTAAATATGACTGGACTGAAAGCAAGGTTTATTTTTAAACCATATCTACACACCATCATTTGGCCTTTAATTTAATGGAATCTTAAAAAAAGTTTGACTCCTTGTTAACTAAAGATAACTTATTCATCCCCTCATTCACAGAGGAGAACTCTGGTGTTATGTTTCACCTACATTCCTAAAGTGATTATGTACATAAATAACAGGGAATATAATCCTACATTTAGAAAATTGAATAAGTGAAGTTGTAAGATCTGAAATTTGACTCCTACAATAGAGCCTGTACATATTTCCAATCAGTTTATTTTGTACAATTTGAAGTTTCTGTTTTAAAGCTTTTTTTAGGGGCGTAACATGTCCAAAATTGCTTAAAAAATAAAATGTAGGTTTAAATGCAGAAGCAATGCTCAGCAAAGCTATGTTTGTGTTCAAATGATAAATTGCCAAATAAATTCATATGTTCATCATGCGCCGCTGGTGTTATGCTTTTTTGCTCTCTGTGTTTTGTTTTGTATTTCATAATGCAGACAATTACATGAAAAGATCATGTAACTTGTAAGTTCTCATGTAAAATCACAATCAGATAAACATTTATTCTAGAAAAACGAGCCATTTATATCTGAAATCATTTCCCTAAGCTGCAGTTTTGAACCACAGATAAATTTCAAACCATCTTTCAAAACCCCCCAAAGTTTCATTTTCTTTTATATTATTATTAGTGGCACGGGCTGAGCACGAGGGCAAAGGCCGAGGCCACTATTGCTATCCTGGTGCGTTTTTTCTTATTATTTCGACTCTTCCGTACAAAATTTCGGTCGGCTACTTCTCCCACAGATTTGAGAGCACCCACACAAATTATACATCAAAACGTGCGGCTCGATCGGGAATCGTGTGCTTACATACAGATTTACAAAAGTCGCATTTTTCGCGATACAATTTGAAAAAACGTCGCAAAAATCTTCCATTGAAAATGAATGCGACGGATGAAAAAAATCACACAAAACTACGGTACTTTTCAAACCTCCACTGCCCAGGCATACTTTAACCTACAGACTCCATTTAAACTTAAAATGTTGACGCGCCCTTCCCCTATTTCAAAGCGTTTCTACTTTTTTCTTATCTTCAATCGTTTCATCGTGACAACCTCTCAAGTTTTGAAAGTTTTTCAGCCCTTTTCAGCCTTTACAATGGGTGTGTATGTGGTCCTTTAGAGTGAGTGATGACATCACTAGAGTGGGAGCTCAGAAAAAAATCACACAGTAAATCTTTTTTTAACTTGTCGCCCTGGCCACAATTTTCATGCCACAGACATCATTTTTACAGCAAAACGTAGGAAAATTTGTCCTCCCGCTCACAATGTCACTTTGGAAGCCCACAAAATTAAGTTTGGGGGAGTTTTGGAGCCTTGTTCCTCCAAAAGTCTCTCTTCCTTCCCCATCTGCCCCCATTCAAAGACGGCTGCTGAGGTTTCTCAAGGACCAGAAATGTACACATTTCTTCTCAAATGATTGTGCACTCATTTTTCACTCTAGGAAAACAATAAATACATCTCTGTAATGCCCAAGGTCTTGGCTTTCTGAAAATGCGCTCGGCTTTTCTCTCCAACACACGGTTTTGACAAAAATGGTCTGGTTTCACATCTGTGAAATGATGTTTCCCAAAACCATTCTCAGGCAATAACGAGTTGCCATGAATGAATGAATGAATGAATGAATGAATGCCTTAAACTGATCACAGGGTAATGAATAAATAAACAAATAAACCAAACATCTGAAATAAACCTTTAACATGTGATTTTTCGTGGTACTGAGTCATTGTAGATTCATTAATTCAGCTATGAACACAGATAATGACATCAGGCAAAGACAGAGGAGGATCAAAAAGATTATATCCATCCATCCATTATCTATACACCGCTTTATCCTCACTGGGGTCGCGGGGGGGCTGGAGCCTATCCCAGCTGACCTAGGGCGAAGGCAGGAGACACCCTGGACAGGTCGCCAGTCGATCGCAGGGCCACACTTAGAGACAGACAACCAAGCACACTCTCATTCACACCTACGGACAATTTAGAATCACCAATTAACCTCAACATGTTTTTGGACTGTGTGGGAGGAAGCCGGAGAACCCGGAGAGAACCCACGCTGCACGGGGAGAACATGCAAACTCCACGCAGAAAGATTCCGGTGCCCCCACCGGGATGCAAACCAGCAACCTTCTTGCTGCAAGGCAACAGTGCTAACCAACTGCGCCACCCTGTAGCCTAAAAAAGATTTTATATATATATATATATATATATATATATATATATATATATACACACATCACTGCATAGTCATTATTTAACTAATGTAACGAATCAGATGAATATTGTACACACATATATACATAAGGTACGAGGTTTGATCTTCTAAGGCTATCCAATTAACATGTAGTGCCTCCCCCCTCCTCCCCCCCAAGTTTCCCGCCTAAGTCCATGATGCATTAAAGTTCATATTTTTAAAAGGGTTTTTTTTTAAAGCTCCTTTGAAAAATTATAAATGACTGTGTACAATTCTATTGCACATGTGCACATCTACAATGTGTATTTATATATTTTCAGTGATTGTGTGCTTTTGTACAAGTACTTCAATGTAAGCAGTCTGCATCACACAAATTTCTCTATTCAAGTCCGGAATGGCTAAATTTCCTTGAACGCCTCACGTAATCAAAGCCGTGCTGCGGGACTACGCCCTTCCCTCTACTGCAGACTGAGAGGTAAGAGGTTGTTCTTTCTCCTCCTGGTAAAACTTTATACACGGCGAGTGGCACAAAATGTAAAAAATAGAGTTAATAAATGACAGTGAATGTTATCTCTCTATTTGTAGCCCTATTAGCTGACAAAAAGAATGAGATTTTTCATCAAAAAAGTTCTCTGTTACTCTCTTTGGCTTATCTGCAGAAGACAAATAGTCACGTAGCTCACGGGAATATAAATACTAACTGGCAGAGCCGGCCCTAGGCATAGGCAGTATAGGCAAATGCTAAGTGCGCCGACATCCACGGAGAGCGCCACAACTGTACCCGGCTAAATGATATCTATTCAGGCAAATATTTATCAACAAGAGCCGATGCAGTTTCTCTACCTTTAGCAGCAAAGACGTTACATTAGCGTCTTAGCTGCTAACGTCAGCAGCTAAGACGCTAACTTAACGTCTTTGCTGCTGACGTTAGCAGCTAAGACGTTAGCGAACCGTCTTCGCTAACGTCGAAGACGACGGTAGAGAAACTGCATTGCCGCTTGTGGTTAAGTATTTGCCTGAATACACGTCAGTTAGCCAGGGAGTGTCGCTAAGACACCCTCGCTACACTGTCAAACATTTCTGGCTAAGTTAATTGATCTTATACCATGGTCTGGGTGAATACTCGATTCTGATTGGCTGCAGGGTGTCCATTAAAAAGTGATATAGGACACCTATAAAGAAGTTCCGGTCAAATAACCTGATTGTTCTAAATTAATGCGCTGACTCAAACGGTAGTTGGTAACCGTGGCAACAGAAACTCCGCCAGTATGCCAGTATCTCTATCGAATTTTACGATCAACGGCAATGTTGCATTTAATTTTAAATAGTTCGTCGCCTGTTTTTCTGTCTTGATTACTTTACTTACCTACTTGCTTGATACAGAGTGGATGGTGGATAATATTTATAAAAATGATTTAGGATAGACTTACAGCTTGATAAACATTTAATGATCAGAGTGAATGGTGGATAGTATTTCTTNCAACACACCTGATTCAAATGATCAGGATCGTTATCAGGCTTCTGCAGAGCTTGATGATGAGCTGATCATTTGAATCAGGTGTGCTGGAAGAGAGAAACATCTAAAACATGCAGGATTGTGGCCCTCGAGGACCAGGATTGCCCACCCCTGGTCTATGGTCTGGACGAGTTGCCTCGTTAAGACTTGAACAGGAGGAGAGACTGTGTTGCCACCAGTGGATCAGCGCTCACCTGCGTGGATGACGACGGATAAGAGGGATTCTGCATGTACACGGCTGCTCTTGGTATCGTGAGGATGGGGGTTTACTTCAGACTGGTATGATTATCACTTTAAAACGTGTTTTGCAATGATATGAGCGTTAACGCGCGGCAACAGTCCTAATTGCAAGCTTGCATAGAACATTCAGAGTGCACTCTAGAACTAAACTTTAATTTAACGGGGGTTAAATATCATTTTATATCTCAATTTCATGTTTGTGTTTTCTTGCATTCATTTAATATAAAGGGAAGAATCCTGAAGCTGTATTTATTGTGTGTGTTCACTATTTCTTTAACTTCAGCATCACATTGTAAAATGATATTCCTGACTTAACTGGTAAGGTATTGTACTTGTTCTATTCACTGATTCTTATTTCTGAGAAAACCTCTTATTACTAGATTTGTAAGTGAGAATCATACTTGACCCTGTACAAAGATTTTTACACATCGGAATGTCTCTTTTACCATAGTATTGCAGGAAAAGGGGTGTATACTGTGAAATCACTCCTTTAACATAAAGAGCCAGGTGGTAAAAGGGTTACATAAGTATCCATAGAATATGTAAAGACCAAAGGAAAAGTAGAAAAAGTAGAAAAATATCTGAAAATATCTAAGAAAAACAAGGAAAAAAAACGCTCGGTGTTGTGGAGCAACTCGAGAGGCAGCCGTCTCCTGTAGCGCCCGTTAAAAACATTTTGGCATTGTGATATAATAATAAGCATAAAAAGATATCCACTACATCTGTAGCTGTTGCTTTTCACCTTTGTAGTCAGATCAGCTCTTGGTAAATTATCTGAACTGGCTTACACTGACATCCCAACAATCACAGTTATAATACTGGAATATACATGTTTTTTTTTCAGGCTGCTGCTCAGTGGACTGTACCTTGTGACACACTTTATGACTTTGTGCCAACAGGAAATGCCCCAGTGGTCTGTTAGCACACAGTGAGACCATCTGGCTGACTAAACCCACCTATATCATAACAACGCTGTGCCATGACTGTATACAGTACACATACAGTAGCTATCTCTCAAAAGACAAACTCAAACCTTCAACACAGCCCCCAGTGTCAGCACATATCAGTCCTCTTAAGACCCTGACTCCTCAGATGTCAGGTTGCACTTCTCCTCTTTTTTAATCACTGTTAATAGTTCTGAGGTTTGGGATGCTGGCTTAACAAACACAACAAGGTTTGACATTGTTTCACTTAAGGCTTTGGGTAACTGTGATGACATTTCTATTTTAACAGCGAAGACGGTTTCCTGCCATTCCTCTCACATAGGTCGAATGTGTGCACTGTAAATCCGAAATTTTGTGGTCAGCTAGTCCTAGACATGTTTGTTTGAAATCTGCACCACTTTCAGATGATTTTCTTCAGCTGAGTTATGATTAATTTATAATTTATCTGCAGATCTTAAACATATCCCCAACACCTTTTTCTATCCTGAAGGTCTTTGAGAGCTCTTTAGATCTCACAATAATGATAACATACACATCAATAGAAAAAAGAACAGCAGAGACTTGACTAAAAAAATAAATGCAATGACTACTCTCAAGGCATGCTCAGAGCTGGCTCCTGATGACATCTTTGACATGAGAATCCTTTACGAACTTAAACGCAGCCTGAGGTTCTAGGGTTTTAGTAAAGCTTTTGTTTTTTAATGGTGCCATATAAATAAAGTTATTACAAGGCAAATTACATCAAAACGAATGGACTTCAGCTCTAGAACCAGTCAATAACGCAGATAGGGGATTTACAGAAAATAAAAACAGCTGAATTAACTGTGAAATGTCATTACTTAAATACTCTGAAAATTGTTGAATTTTGCAGTTATTACCTAAATAGTTTCTGCTGGGGAAATTTGAGATTTCTATTTCCAAAATCTTGAATGGGACACATCCTGCATATTTTACTATTTTAATCAAAACTAGAACATTTTCATAGAAAAAGTTTCTCATGTGCTCAGGTGGAGGTGAAATTATGCCACTGAAGGTTGCAAATACACAGACAGACTTTCCAAAATAATGAAAATCATCTGGAGCTGAGGTGTCAAAATTAAAAGAAATAATTGAGGATAAGCAACAGAGGGGTTTTTAAACACATCAGGCAAATTAATGCAGGATGAGGGGCCAGTGTAGAGAAAAAAGGACATTATAAGACTAAAGTCAAAGATTTTGATGAAGAAGTGAAATTTATACCTGAAGAAAACTTAAACTTTTCTTTACATTAATACTCCACTATAGGTTCAAACTAATCTTACTCTCAAAATAAATCTACAGCTTTTTACAGTTTGTTCCTTATACATATGTATAAAACATTCAGTAAGACATATTTACATGTTAAGGTGATAGAAAACATTTTATTAGACCGTTAGCTAACTGCCATCTGACTCAAAAGGTGACGCTAACAATGCTAGTAAGCAGCAGTTCTCTCCATCTGTAATGAATTCTTCGTATATACAGAGGTGAGTATGTACAGGAGCCTCCGGTTCAAAGAAACAACTCATATATGACCACTTTTTATATGCCAGCTGTGTTTGCTTAGAAACGCTGTGAATTGTTTTATTCTGTTCTCGAAGGTTGAAAAAGAACTTGCATGCTCAGGAAGATCAACAGTTTTCTTTGTGACGGAACTTTTCTGTAGAAAAACACCCCCCAAAACACTGATATAACTCTAGAAAAGATAAAACTTTATAGACAAATATCAAAAAGAGAGGAGGAGGAGAAAACTTTGCACTGAAATCTGCTCAAAGCCAGAAGCTTCTCTGACGCAATGATACTCACAGTGTCCTCAATAAATCATTTACATACAGTACAGACCAAATGTTTGGACACACCTTCTCATTCAATGAATTTCCTTTATTTTCATGACTATTGACACTGTAGATACACACTGAAGGCATCAAAACTATGAATTAACACATGTGGAAATATGTACTTAACAAAAAAAGTATAAAACAACTGAAAATACGCCTTATATTCTAGTATCTTCAAAGTAGCCACCTTTTGCTGTGATTACTGCTTTGCACACACTCTGCATTCTCTTGATGAGCTTCAAGAGGTAGTCACCTGAAATGGTTTTCACTTCACAGGTGTGCCCTGTCAGGTTTAATATGTGGGATTCCTTGCCTTATAAATGGGGTTGGGACCATCAGTTGTGTTGTACAGAAATCAGGTGGATACACAGCTGATAGTCCTACTGAACAGACTGTTAGAATTTGTATTATGGCAAGAAAAAAGCAGCTAAGTAAAGAAAAACAAGTGGCCATCATTACTTTAAGAAATGAAGGTCAGTCAGTCCGAAAAATTGGGAAAACTTTGAAAATGTCCCCAAGTGCAGTCGCAAAAACCATCAAGCGCTACAAGGAAACTGGCTCACATGAGGACCGCCCCAGGAAAGGAAGACCAAGAGTCACCTCTGCTGCGGAGGATAAGTTCATCCGAGTCACCAGCCTCAGAAATCGCAGGTTAACAGCAGCTCAGATTAGAGACCATGTCAATGCCACACAGAGTTCTAGCAGCAGACACATCTCTAGAACAACTGTTAAGAGGAGACTGTGTGAATCAGGCCTTCATGGTAGAATAGCTGCTAGGAAACCACTGCTAAGGACAGGCAACAAGCAGAGGAGACTTGTTTGGGCTAAAGAACACAAGGAATGGACATTAGACCAGTGGAAATCTGTGCTTTGGTCTGATGAGTCCAAATTTGAGATCTTTGGTTCCAACCACTGTGTCTTTGTGCGACGCAGAAAAGGTGAACGGATGGACTCTACATGCCTGGTTCCCACCGTGAAGCATGGAGGAGGAGGTGTGATGGTGTGGGGGTGCTTTGCTGCTGACACTGTTGGAGATTTATTCAAAATTGAAGGCATACTGAACCAGCATGGCTACCACAGCATCTTGCAGCGGCATGCTATTCCATCCGGGTTTGCGTTTAGTTGGACCATCATTTATTTTTCAACAGGACAATGACCCCAAACACACCTCCAGGCTGTGTAAGGGCTATTTGACCAAGAAGGAGAGTGATGGGGTGCTGCGCCAGATGACCTGGCCTCCACAGTCACCGGACCTGAACCCAGTCGAGATGGTTTGGGGTGAGCTGGACCGCAGAGTGAAGGCAGAAGGGCCAACAAGTGTTAAGCATCTCTGGGAACTCCTTCAAGACTGTTGGAACACCATTTCAGGTGACTACCTCTTGAAGCTCATCAAGAGAATGCCAAGAGTGTACGAAGCAGTAATCAAAGCAAAAGGTGGCTACTTTGAAGAACCTAGAATATAAGACATATTTTCAGTTGTTCCACACTTTTTTGTTAAGTATATAATTCCACATGTGTTAATTCATAGTTTTGATGCCTTCAATGTGAATCTACAATTTTCATAGTCATGAAAATAAAGAAAATTCTTTGAATGAGAAGGTGTGTCCAAACTTTTGGTCTGTATTGTATGTCTGTGATGTTTCCAATTAGCTGCAGACTCAACACAGCAACTTTCCTTTTGCTTAACTAACTTGGGATGACCTCTTAGTGCTCGAAAGGGGAACATCGCACACAAAGTTTCAGAATTCAGGTGCAAAATTTTTCTTCCTCTCTCACTGTCTTGCCACGCACACCAAACCAGCACTTAAAACTTCGCTGCAAAGTCCTTTCATATATTCACACGGATTCTTTTGTAGGATGGGCATTAAATCTGCCCAATGTTTCACATCACATAACTGTTAATGAAGCTGCATCATCGGTGCTGATATACAAAGAGAGTAACTGTGTTGCCATTTGTTGAGGCTTTTTCTCTTGCAGTGTAGGTAATGCAACATAAGCTGATGATGATACAAATGCATCTTTTAAACCCTTCATAGCCACCATCTTACTACGAAAAAAACAACAAAAAAAACACTGAAGCATTTTGTTCATTGGATTCACCCCTGTAAGATGACAGAAAAGGCAACTGTTTTGTTAAAGCAGGAAACTATTACTGCTGTTGTGTTCTTGAAATACTTCACACTATTTGGACTGTGAGGCTTTGCGCTTTAAAACAATGGATTGCTTGTTAAGTTGGATTCAGAATGGGTTCAAAATACAACATAAGAATCGTCACTGCATGTCTCGTAAAGGTCCAGTTTGTGGGATTTAGGTGGAGCAATTTGCAAAAATGAAATATAGTATTTATAATTACATTGTCATTTTTGTATAATCATTTGCAATTATTATTGTGTTCTTGACAGCTTTGAACAAGTCGGCTATATCTGAGGAGGAAGCAGGTCTTTTGCAACATGGTTGGAGTGCATCACAGTCATTAACGTGGAACATATACGAGCCTGAACTCTGTGGCACAGAATGTTGACAAATTGCCTGGTCACAGCACATTGATTATGCAGGAGTGCTTTGCCCACAGCAACACACCCATCACCCTCCGCTCGGCCTACTCACACCGTTCAGGAGAGTCAGCGCATGCTGTGTTTATATTATGAGACTTAAAAGTGTGTATCGGTGTATCACTGCATAAGGAGACGACTTTGACTGAGATCGCATCCAAATTTAAACCATGCACAATTTTTGATTTTAATAGGAAAATGTACTTAATGTTTTTAATTACACCTCATACAGTAGCCCAAAACAGACAAACAAACACTGTCTCAAGGCAGAGCCTTTCAGAAAAGGTATTTAGCTTGCTGCAATCTGGAACCTCACCATTAGATGCCACTGGATCCTATATACTGGACCTTTAAGGGTTGAATAAACTGTGCAAACTTCTTGTCAAATTAACGAGTAAGCTAACAAGGCCATTAACGGTAGGGCTGCAAGTAAGAACTACTTTCATTGTCAAATAATCTGTTGATTATTTTTCCCATTCATCTATTAGTAGTTTAGTCTATAATATGTCAGAAAATAGTAAAAAAAAAAAAAAAAAAAAAGATTAGTGTTTCTTCTCAAGTTTCTTTTGTCCACAAAACAAAGATATTCAGTTTACTGTATTAAGTGAGGAAAGAAACCAGTAAATATTTCACATTTACATAACTGGAATTAAGAGATCAAAGAATATAATTTTTTTTTATTAAAAAATTACTCTAATCAATTATCACAATACTTGGTGATGAATTTAATAGCCAATGACTAAATGATTTATCACTGTGGCTTAAGGGAAACTGTTAGCAGTTAACTAGTTGGCTTGGACAGCTTCTCCTCACTTCGCTAACTTCTCAGTGAATAAAATGAACCTGAAAACAAGCTACTGTGACTAACTAGCGCTAGTCTGGCTGGCGGTTAGCAGCCACCAAACTTCTAGAAAACATGTATTGCGTGAGGAAACGTGTTCTGGTGTGACCCAAACTTAAAATCCTCTCAGAAAGATTCTATTTTTTTGTAAAAACAGGAAATACTTAGTACTAACATTAGTACAATTACAACATTTCTGCATTGAGAAATATCAAACTTACAAAAGCATCGCTCTATAAATGTTTTAAGTAAATTCTCATGTCTTCAAACGCTGATCCAAACTCTTTACGTGTGATTGAAAGTTATTACATTTTGATGCTTGCTGCTGGAAGATGACATATGGCAACATTCAGTGATAACACTTGCTCCGGATCAGTTCAGTTTTTCTGTCCTGACAACAGCTCATCCAAATCAATATTCATACCTGTCATGTGGCTGGACATATTTTGGTGTCCTGCTGGAGGCTGTTTGGGAGACATTCCTCTTGGAATTTGACAGAAGAAAATCACACATTCAATCACTTTATGAAAAATGTCATCATGCACTTCATGTTGTAGAGGAGTTTTTCTCCACCAGAGGGGGCGCTGTCCCACAATCAAGCAGAAACAAACCACAGTTTCCCTTCCAGCTTTGAAGCGTCACACACTTTGACTCACTCTCAACGAGTCTTTCTCTTCAGTCAGTCGGTCAGTTCGCTCCTTCAGGCCTGCAGGGTCAAAAGTGTAGGGTCTAAGGAGCAAAGAGTCAGCGGCAGACCGACAGGTGTCTCACGATGCACAAGTCGCACAACAGCCGCTTGACTCGCTGTTTCAGCTGTGGGAGGCGGGACAATGGGTCAGGAGGCTCGAGCTCGCCTGAGTGGTCCAACCAGGACTCTAATACTGGAAAGAGGGATCAAGGATAAGAAGGAGAAAGAGAGGCGAAATAGTGATTTAAAAAAAAAAACCTTAAACGAATGTGGAGTATAATTTTAAAGTGTTGTTACTAACTCTTCAGAGTTATATCTAGATATTGGCACCAAAACTTGGTATTAAATGAGCCCTGGGGTTAAATCATGAACTCTCTGAACCTCAAGCAGTATTTTGTTTTTGTTTCTGTCAAATTTGAACTCACAGTGGGCAAATTTTTTACTGCAATAAAAATAACACATGTACAAATATCAGTCCTGAACCTCTATAGATGTGTTAAACATTTCAGTTCTTTTTAATGACTGTAAAACAAATAAAATATATATATATATTGTATGGTTTATGACATAACTATATCATACTGCACAGAAGTCATTTTTTTTCCATTCTCGTTCCTTCTAGCCATGGTTGTGCTGCTTCTATAGAGGTGCAGGACTTTACAATGCAGTGAAAAATGAACCTACAGCAAGTAGAACTGTAATGGGAGCAATGAAAAACATCTGCACAGTTTGTATTTCTTTGGTGTAAATGAACTGTTTCTGTTACCGTCCAGCTCTCGCTCTATCAGATCCATCCTGGCACTGATCTGGTGGTGAAGAGCCTCAACGTGGTCCAGAAGGTTGAGCTGACACTCGGCTACAGGTGCTGGACGAGACTCCTGTGTGTACGTCTGAGTGTGTGCATGTTCGACACCATCTGGCTGTGCGTTCTCTCTCTTTATGCTGCCATCCCTGTATGCATCTGTGAGGGTCACCATGTTTGTGCCTGCCGAGACGTTGGCTGGTGTCTTGTTGACGTCCTCAGGATTTATTTCCTACAAAAGCAGAAGCAAAGATGCTTACTGCATCTGTAAATCCACAAGGCTATATGTGGTGTGAAGTGCTTCATTCACCAAGGTCCTCTGCAGATGTCTGCATGTGGCCCAAAATTTGTGATCATGTTGACTGTCTCCAATCCAATGCAAATACTCAACTGCACATGTGCCAGGAAACATATGAAGCTTAAAACAAATGCCTATTTTGACAGGAGACTGTACAAGGAGACTCCCCATCATCCACACCTGTATAATTCATAATTACAAGAGTTACTTTTTTTTTTTTTTACATCAACAGTGCCAAACCACAGTATGAAGTTTCAAATTCTGGAGAAATACCATGTCAGTCCACTGTGCTCGGCACACCTCAGAAAAAATCATTGGCACTGTAAGAAGTGCAAAATTTCCTTTTAAAAGCATCAACAGGAGCACTGCGTTTTTTCTTTTTCGATATGAGGGATTGGTTGTTTTTTTCTTTAATTTGTCACCTGTCTGTAGGTCAGGTTGATTGTTGGTGACATTTCCATAAAATGATGTTCCTAAACAAACATGTTCTTAAAAAACACACAACGTTGATGGTAAAAGTGAGAAAATGGCCACATTTTCCAATTACAAAATTCCCAACTTTGTCAACTCTTTGCAGATGATATTGACCATCTGCACAGCAGATCAATGTACACGAATAGCAGTATGAACAAAACTGTATGCACGTCTGCTCTCTGCATCAATTGTGTAGAAAACTGGTCTTTAGAATTTAAAATAAAATTCTGGTTGCTCATTAGACTCCATTGTGAAGCCATTGACAACATTTCAGAATTGTTACTTCCATACAGGAGACATACCAAAAAACTACCAACAACACACAGTGTTTACTGCCATACCATAAATAATCTGTCACTCTTCTACATCTCTTAGAAAAAGACAAGCTGAACAAATTCTTCCTTTCTCCTTACTGCAGTAGATCAAAATATATGCAGTAAACTTTCATTGTTTTATTTTGAAGGTTATAAGCAATTTATTAATGACAGGATGAGCAAGGGTTTAGTCGAATAAAATTAAATTTGCTTAGACTTTTTCAAACTGATGTTACCAAAACAGACTTTGTTGTTTGTGTTGATTTTATGTAATTTTTGTAACTTCTTTTTATGCTTTAAATAGGAAGCATTTCAGTTTTCTAAAGTCTTCACTTTCCACAAATGGATAAACTCACAAATCTATCAAGAAAAGGGTAGTCTTTAAGATGTGGTAGTGATATTTCTGAGAGCAGAAGATTAGTTCAGCGTTGTTATATCTTAAAACCTTGTCCTCTGGTGCTTTCTCCAAAACCATCACACTTGCAGAGCAGCAGCAGGTAAAAATAGTTCCACATTCACCAGAATGAGCCTCAAACTGGTTGTCAGCGGTCTCATAGCAACAGCAGGAGCTTAGAGCTACGAGTATGAGCTGCTGCTACTAAAGGTCTTTGTTTTCTTACACTCCTCTGAAATACATAATGTGCACTTCTTATTACCCATGCAGATGCCTTGTTTTGTCTGACCAACAGTCCAGTGATATTTAGTTTACTGTAATGTGACATCAAAAGCACTGGACCTTTATATTAGAGATGCTGGAAACACAAAAACAAATTATGTTTTTTAAATGACTAAAACACTTATTTGATTATTCAAAATAGTTGTAGTTCAGCTGTAAAGTATTTATTAATTTGCAATTTGCATCTCAAACAAGAAGAGCCCTTTACTGCCAAGGGACTTTAGTTTTTCAGGATTAATGCAGTATTTTTGGCAGCAGGAAGACCAGGGGTTATTCAGGGTTCATTGCTTGGACCACTTCTATTTTCAATAAACATGCTACCTTGAGGACATCTTTTAAGAGCACACAAAATAAGTGTTTATAGAGACGAAACACAATTCTGTCACAGCTGCGACTGGAATGAAATTTTTTTTCTTTTAAACCGCATTAGGGACATCAAAAAATATGTAGTTGTTATTGTATTTCCACTATTTAACCCATAATAACGGACACCTTCCTAACTGGTGCTGATATTACCAACTTAAAAAAGAAGAAAAAAATCAAGTTTTTACTAAGTCCGTAGTATGCAGGGGGACTAGTTGATCGGTTGGTCAATATGCTCTCAGTTGACCAAACTTTCATTGGTGGGTCAATCTCCTGTTACCTGTTCCTTTCAGGAGGAAAGTGCTATATCAACAGTCATGCAACCATCCAATTTGAAATCTGGGAGCACACAGGCCATGAGTGACTATTGTGGGACAGTGAAGCCTGTACTAGTTTCCGGCTTGCAGGAGAGCACTCGTCCATCTGCTCTGCTGTACAACAGTCAAGCATTCAATGCTGGGAAGCAGTGTAACCCCTTGTGTCCAAAAGCTCCCCTCAGGATACACACTATGCCTTCTGTTATGGTAACGAGGCGTTTCTTTGGACTCGGCTCCAAACTAAATGACTCTATGTCAATGAAGTCATCAGTGTGCCTGCATTTTGTTCAAACTGCCGAACAATAATAATCATCATCATCATCCTCATCATAATAATAATAATAATAATACTTTATTGAACTTGAATGTTAGCTTTGAAAGCTGTATTTAAGATATCACGACTCAACAACCAGCATGACAGATCATAGAAAAAGTAGGCTAACTTGTCTGCCCTATATTCCTGAACAGTTCTTGTGCTGGAATTAGCAACTGCTATAATTAGGGTCCAAGCACTACCAGTGCAAGGACCCTATTGTAACCCTTGGGTTTATTACTATTCAGAATTTTTCTTATTAGGGTCCGAGCACTACATTGCGTAGGACCCTACCATATTGGAACTGCTGTTATTATTTCTTTGTCACAAAGAAACACGTTTTTCAGGTCCTAAACGTACTCGAAAACACACAAAACTTGGCACACAAATCAGACCCAGCGAACAAGTTTATAACTACACCTACAAAATTTCAACAAAGTCCCATCGGAAGCACGTTTGCCCTAGAACTACACAATTTAGTAGGTATATGGAGGACGTCAGGACGAACAAAAAAGTCAGTGACAAAATGGAAAAACCGTGGGGGGGGGGGCATTCACCTAATTGGATTGCTTGTTTGTCCAACCTGAGCTAACTCCTCCTACGGGGTAAGTCACAGAGTGCTGAAATTTGGATAGCATGTAGAATACACCTTGAAAGTAAAATGTTATCAAAATCATCTGCAAAGGTCCAAGGGTGGGGCCACGGCTGCCCTCTGATTTTTGATCATTTGCCATGAAAGAGGAAGTACTTTGTAACTACCCTGTACATGCGCCAATCTGCCTCAAACTTTACATATTTTATCAGACTGCTGTCCTGATCACATTCATATGGCAAAATCCATTCACAGTCATAGCGCCACCTATTGGTAACAGGCTGTTTGAGGCATTACACTTACATGTGCCATTGTTCCAAACTTTGTGATATCATTCCTAAAATTGGTCAGCTATGTCTTCCCACAATGACGATGCTACAGTGTGAAGCTTTTGCGTTTTCAAGCAATGGTGTTGCCATGGCAATGCATAGTTGCAATGACACGGAAAGGATTTTTTTGACAGCTTTGGAATGCTCAAAAAATCAACAAAATTGGCATACGAGTCACTATTGGCTCAACAACAGACAATGTGTGCCTGTTTGGCAAATTGGCTCTATAGCGCCCCCTACAGCAATTTATCCATTAGCCCCCGCAGGACGTTTAACCGACGTTTACGAAATTTGGTAAGCATGTGTAACTCATCAGGATGCACAAAAAGCCTGTTGGACCCATACCATGAACTCAACAGGAAGTTCACCATTTTGAAATAACTGCAATTTTTTGTGATTTTGCCATTTTCAAAATCTATCTCCTCCTAGGGGTTAACTCCTACACGCCTCAAATTTGGCAAGCGCATACAACAGGGCTTGGTAATCAAAACTGATCAAAACACTCTGTAAACATCTGAGGGCGTGGCAATGGCGGCCCTCTGATTTTTGATCCTTCGCCATCACAAAGGAAGCATGTCTAACGACCCTGTATATGCTCCAATCTCCCTAAAACTTTACATACTTGATCACTGTCCTGCCCTGAAGAGACCCATATGCCAATATCCAGTCAAAAACAATAGAGCCACCTGCTGGCAACAAGAAAGAACATGTTTTACACTTTCATGTGCTATTAATCAAATGTGATGACGTGAGCCTTTACATGCTGATTATGACTCATACCAAAAATTGTGACTTTTCATCAAACGGTGTGCTGTTGGTGGCCTTCTAAACCACTCTGGCTGCAGCTTGCTCCTGCACTACTGAGGCACACAGTAAGGACTGAGGATTGAATGGAGTCAGAGCTCCATCTAGTGGACAAACGGAACAACAACAGCATTCTGCACAACTATAACACTTACCTGCATTTACTGTTTTATGAGATAAGGGTTACGGTTAGGTGATTATCAGCGCATTTCTGCCACAACCCCAACGTGCGCCGCGTCCGACAGACGTGGAAGTGCGAGGACCCGTCCAATACCACTTGTGGCTTTAATTTTTCACTTTTTAAAAAAACTTTTCCCCTAAAAGAAACGCACTTTTGAGGGCCTAACATGCTCCAAACTCACCAAAATCGCCACCCACCAAAAAATGTTAGATTTTAAGGGACTTGGAGATGTCACTGCTAAAATGGCTCCACAGCGCCACCTTGCAAAATTTCAATGGACTCCTGTCGGAAGCACGTCTGAAGGTCGGAACAAACAAAAAAGTTGACCTGCTCCAAGCTGTAAAATGCAACATGGCTTAACTGCGCCCCCTACAATATTTCAACAGAGTCCCATCGGGGCTACGTTTGACTCAGAGCTACAGAAATTGGTACACATATGTAGCAGTTTGAGACACACAAAAAAGTCCTGTCAGAGCCATTTGTATGTGTGTTCAGGTCATTCCCCGGTTGCCACAGTACGTGGTGTATTGGATAGCGGCACATGGAAATGTATAAGTAGAAGAAGAGGTAGTTACTCCTCAGGTGTGCTGCTTACCAGGAGAAGCAAACGGTTTTTGACTGTCACCACCGTTTGGAGGCTAATCTTTAACCATTTTTCTTTGTTTTCATGCAAGTTATAGATGCAAGTGTGTGCATAGCAAAGGCTGTAGTGATACACGTTAGTGAGTAAACACATCTTAAGCACAAGTCTGCAGATGTTTGATTTACCGCGTGGAGCCGCCGCATGACGACGCGTCAATTACATATACCGGTACCAGCCCCTCACTGTGGCTTAGGTTTTTGTTTGTCTAAATCAAGTCACTACAAATCCATCAGCGCGTTTTTATAAACCCAACAGGAAATCCACCTTGTTGGATAAACGGCGAGCATTACGGAAATTTTCGCTCATTTTTGGTCATTTTCAAAATCTATCTCCTCCTAGGGGGTACGTCGTACACACCTGAAATTTGGCCAGCACAAAATACAGGATGTGGTGATTACAAGTTATTAAAACACTGAGGGCTTGGAAATGGCGGCCCGCGCAATTTTGATGAAAGGCCATTTTGCACGTTTTTGCTGTGCTTCTGGCATTCAACAGAGTCCAGTCGAAAGACTGTTTCACCTACACCTACGAAATTCAGTCGGCATGTGTAGCACATTGGGATGCACAAAAAAGTACATTAGCACCAAGCCCTAAACCCAGCAGGAAGTCCGCCATTTTGAAAAAACACTGTGAGCATTTTGGTGATTTTCCCTCATTTTTGGCCATTTTCAAAATTTGTCTCCTCCTACAGAGAAGGTCGTACACACTTGAAATTTTATCATCACAAACTCCAGGATGTGGTGATTAAAAGTTAGTTAAACGGTCTTCAAAAGTCTGACGCCATAAAACGGCATGTGCTGTGTAACTGGCCTGTACGTGCGCCGATCCGCCTGAAACTTTACACACATGCTCTGAGTCCCAGCCAGAGTGCATTGCCACCACGGCCTGACGCACACGCCGCCATGGGTAGCCATTAAACAGGAAGTGGCTTATAATGAGGCTGTATGTGCTCCGATCTGGCCGAAACTTGACACGCCAGATCAGACTCCTGCCCGGAGCATGTTTGCGCCACACCCTGCACCAATTGTGCGAAGGCCGACAATTGTACGGTGAGGACCAGCAGGTTGAGTGCACTCATTGCACTGTGGCACATTTAGTTCATCTACAGATAAAATGCATATTTGTTTTGTCCCCACAACCAACTAATTGGTTGAAAGGTAAGTACGATTTCAGTCTTCCAAGATTTTCTTTGCTTGAGTGCAGCCTACTAAATTACATGCAGTTTAACCTAGTGTACATTTGTTTTGATATTGACAGTGGTGCTGTGAAGCAACCAGTAGACTTTATTAAAGACATCAACATTTAATTCCAATAACAGTTAAAATCTGTCTCTACCTTCTCTTCAGTGTCTTGTTCCTGCTTCACTACAACCATCAGCCCTTCCTTGTCCTCAGCTTTTTCCCAGGATGCTCCGGGCTTCTGGTAGCAGTGCTCGCTGCTGACATAACAGACGGGAGGCTCTCCTTTTGGGCTTAACGTCAGCCTCGTCCCCTCTTCCTGTCTCCACGGCAACCTCCACAGCTGCAGGTCAGGGTGGGATGGGGAGCTGCGCAGATAGACAAACGGAAAGACAGACTGAGCTCTGCGGACTCAAACAGACAAACCAAGTGTCTGATGCAACTGTACTCACTGTAGCAGGCTGATTTTGAGATGCAGCCCACTGAGGACCTGGCTGATGTTGTGCATGTGCGCCAGCAGATGGCTGGTGTGTGAAATCTTAGAGGCATTGATCTCGGAGTAGTTCTCCTTTACACACGATAGGCCGAACATGTGACCAGATATCAGGACATCAGGTTCAGACAGGACACGCTGAGCCCGCCTCCAACCTGGGCACAAGAGTAACAAAAACAGGATGAAGGAAATCATGTAGCTGCTCACACTCTACAACTAACAGAAATTCTTAATTAGTCAAAGCTGTACAGTTTTTCTTTAGAAAAGTTGCTTGATGTAAAATGTTTACTCCAAAAGATTAGTTCTGTTTGACTCACTGGTTTTGATACTAGAGGACTTATCTGGCCAAGTCTTAAACTTTTTATAGAAAACATCTCATTTAAAATTGACAAAACAAAATCCCTGTTTTGAATTTTAGATTGATTAATTAATTGTTACTTACATATGATCAATATACAGTGATTTCTGTCATCTTAAGTGCAGTTATGTGAAATAAAAAAATGTCAGGTAGGCAGAGTGTCATTCATACTTGCGGTCTGTCTGCAGTAGTAGCAAATGTAGTTGTGTGGGACATTGTCTTCATATAAACCCATACAGGTGCCATGTTGCCAGCACAGACATGACTCGCACTGTAGAGGAACACAGACAGACAGATTAGCAGGATTACGACAAATATCACAGTTCCAAGAACTCATTACAGCAGCCAATATCTCATTTGATGTGCATTTGAGCAGGTCAGAAATGTTTTCTGACAGACTAGTAAAAGTGTGATTATATCCCTGCTTTAATATAGCTGCAGTTCTAAAAATATTATTATCGTTGTGCAAATGAAAATTTAAGTGGGTTGTATATACTGTATATAGGCATACAGTATATACAGTTGTGTTTAAAATAATAGCAGTCCAACATTGACTAACCAGGGGCCTCATTTATCATCAGTGCGTACGCACAGATATGTGCGTAGAGCGTGCGTACGAACATTCCTACGCAAAGTATGGAATTTATCAACTTGTACTTATACTTAGGAATGTGCGTAAATACACGCACACCTCTGACCATGCGTACACACATAATCTAGCGGTAGAATAGTGAAACTACAAATGGAAAGTGTTCAGGGATTTTGACCACTGGCACATTCCAGTGTGAGGTTGGAGACATATGCGGCATTTCCAGTCACCACTGAGCAGGATCAAGCTGGCAGTGTTGGATGCCATAACTCCCCTGGCCCCAGCCTACATCCAGCTCCCTTACAGCCATCACCGATGAGCCCAAATCAAACGGGGACTTAACGCCATCACTGGATTCCCAAACATATGTGGAGTCATAGACAGCACCCACATCACAATCAAAGCAGCATCACTAAACGAGCTTGATTTAAAGGGTTTCATTCAATCAACGTATTGATAATTTGTGATGCGCATTTGTCGCTATCCAACGCTGTTGCCCGCCGGCTTGGAGGAACGCACAACTCATTCAATGAGCAGAACAGCTCTGTGGGTGCGTGTCCAAGCAGGAGCTGCTGAAGACGGCTGGCTTATTGGTGAGTGTCACAGAGTGTGAGATGTTTTAGCTGGACTTTGTTTGGTTTTTAAAACATTTCATCTGTAGGTGAGCAGGGTTATCCACTGGGTGAATGTTCGGTATTAATTTGTCCTCCTCCAGTTGCAGCCATTTCTCCTTTATGGACTGTGATGTGTTTTTCGGCACTGAGCTTAACGTCAAACCATTTTTTAAAATTTTTGCCGGCGATGTCTCCTCTGACCCAACAGAAATAACTACGGTGGTTATCTTGTCCCATGCAGTATTTTTTCTTTCGCTGCTTATCCCAACATTTCACACACCAAACAATATTTTCTGGTTTGCGTCAACCTCACTGACAAGTACCTCGATCTCAGTTTCATAAAAGTTCCTCTTTTTCGCCCTTTTTGCCACAATGATGAGGACAGGTGAGGAAAAAATAAATCTTTACTTGCTTTATAAAGAGGCGTGTTGTTGCCCTATATGGTGATTTGGAGGCGTTCCTGAAGGCAACGTGCACGAGCACGGAGGTTAAGAATAAGTGGGATTTATCAACACTGATATACGTACAACTCCCGTACGCACGTTTGATAAATACAGATTTTTTTGTACTTACGCACACTGTAAATTTCATTCGTACGACAGAATTTAGAACCTTTTCTACACACTGATGATAAATGAGGCCCCAGATCAGCCACTGTTTTTGGTAGAAATTAAATTATCACATGGCAAATAATTTACCAGTAGGTGTAGTAGAGACAGAGAAACAAACAAATCCAACATTCATGATATGCATGCTCCTGAGTCTGTGTAATTGAATAATTAATTGAAAGGGGTGTGTTCAAAATAATAGCAGTGTGGAGTTCAATTAGTGAGGTCATTCATTATGTGAAGAAACAAGTTTCATTCAGGTGGCCCTTATTAAAGGATGAAGCCAGCACATGTTGCACATGCAATTCTGCCTGAAAACCTGAGGAAGATGGGTCGTTCCAGACACTGTTCAGAAGAACAGCATGCTTTAAATAAAATGTTGATTGTAGAGGGGAAAACGTATGGAAACGTAAAGAAAATGATAGGCTGCTCAGCTAAAATGATCTCCAATGTTTTGAAATGGAAAGTAACACCAGAGAGACGTGAAAGAAAACGGAAGGCTACCATTCGAATGAATCAAACAACATCCTCCAGTACAGCTCTTTTAAACAAATCCAAGTGTTATGATCTGTGTCTGGTGTCCTTTTGTCTTGGTTATTGGTGATGTTGTTATGGAGCACTTTGTTGTAAAATGTCTGTAATTGTAACATATTTTCTGTTGTGGTTGAATCCATCTGACAGTTGTTACAAACACAAAGATAACTAACTAATAAAATTAACTACTAGCTTAGTGTCCTTTCCTTTGGTCCGTATTCATTACAGTAGAGAAAACAGAGAACCCAAAAGCAGGAAAATATCACCTTTGTCACTTATCTAAAAAAATTAAACCTTTCTAAAGTGGCTCATTGGCCATAATGAAATGAAAAGCAGCATCACTACTTTCCTTTTTAAGCTGTTATCGTGGTCATTATAAGGACCTGTCAAACATGCTGCATCTTTTTTCAAAATGGCCCAGGAAATCCAGATCATTCAACATAATAACACTTGCATTTTTTTCTTTAGCTTTTACATTAAAAAAAGTCAGGTTATGAAATTGTTATATTTAGGGCCTGAGCACTACAGTCCGTAGGACCCTCTTGAAACTGAAAGGATTATTCTTTCTTCTTCTTCATGGCCATAAACAATTGCATTTTTGAGGGCCTAAACATGCTCAAATCCTCATGAAACTTTGCACACGCATCAGGACTGGTGAAAAATGTGATATTTTTTGGTCGTCGCACATATGTGTGGCAAAATGGCTCGATAGCGCCCCCTACATTAGTTTTAAATCTGTAACATCTACGGGCAGCACGTTTCACCTATATCCATGAAACTTGGTGAACATCTGCAGCACATCCAGAGGAACAAAAAAGCCAGTGGAGGCCATTGACCTAAACTCAACAGGAAGTTCGCCATCTTGGATTGTTCATTTCTCCACCCTGAGCCGCCTCCTAGGGGGTGAGTCACAGACCGCTGAAACTCAGCTGTAAAGTACACCTTGAAGGTAAAACTTTATCAAAATCTTCTGCAAAAGTCAAAGGGCGTGGCCCTGGCAGCCTCCTGATTTTTCCATCCTTCGCCGTGAAACGGGAAGTACTGTCTAACTTCCATGTACCTGCTCCAATCTGCCTCAAACTTTCCATGTTTGATCAGACTGCTGCCCTGATCGCATCCATGTGCCAATATCCATTCACAGTCATAGTGCCACCTAGCTGACAACAGGAAATGACACTTTGATGTAGTACTGTAAGACCGTTGATCATATTAATGTCAAATTTGGTGAACTAGGCCTTTAGATGTTGATGATGACTCACGGTGAAAATTGTGTATTTACGTCAAAAGGCGTGGCTGTGACAGCGCGGCAAATTTTGATGAAAACTCAAATGTTCATATCTCAGCTGCAGATAATCAAATCTGGCCCAGAGCACACATGATTGACAAGAGTCCATGTCTGAAGACATCCACAATGTAAAATGGACTCATAGCCATAGCACCACCTGCTGGCAATAGGAAAGAATGTGTTTTACACTTTCATGTGCAATTTTTAGCCGGTTGACCGTATTGATCT
Organism: Stegastes partitus; assembly: GCF_000690725.1. Lineage (NCBI taxonomy): Eukaryota > Metazoa > Chordata > Actinopteri > Pomacentridae > Stegastes > Stegastes partitus. Next base: position 510,660 of record NW_007578033.1, read on the forward strand.
CAAATACGATGACATGAGCCTTTAGATGTTGATGATGACTCTTTTATTGTCATTATGCACATGCTTCTGTACACACAACGAAACTGCAGTCAGAAGTCCCAACTTGCTAAAGGCTGTGTGAGGTAGTGGGTCACTTGTGTACTTAGTGTGCTGTCTGTATAGGACTCTGTGTGTGTGTGTGTGTGTGTGTGTGTGTGTGTCAGCGGGGGAGGGGTGATGGTAGGGGTGTCTGTGTCTGGAAGAGCCTTGAGAATGTGTGTGTGGGAGGAGGGGGGAGATAGCTGTCACAGCTCTCAGGTGGAAACTGTCCTTAGTCTTTTTATTCTGGCCTCTCAAACTTTACATGTTGGATCAGAGTCCTGCCCTGGTGACATTCTCATGCCATTATCCATTTACAGTCACAGCGCCACCTTCTGGAAACATGATAGGACACGTTTTACACTTGCATTTGCCTTTATTAGCCAGTTGACCGTATTTACTTCAAATGTGGTTAGGGTTATGGTTAGATGATTGTCACTTTGCCTGGAGCGCATTTCTGCCACAACCCCGACGTGCGCCGCATCCGACACTCGTGGAAGTGCGAGGGCCTGTCCAACGCTGCTTGCAGCTTTAATTTTACATGTATCTCACCATAAAATGGTGGCAGTAGAGGAATATGTCATAATTTTGTGGAGGAGACTGTCTGGAATCTGGCAAAATCTGAATTATGATGGTGAGATATTGTATAGAAAAAATATGTGCTCTGAGGCTAACACAAATAACTCATTATTTTATTCAGTGAACTGCTCACATACGAAAGTCTTCTTGCAGAAGTGGCATGCCAGGTTAATGTTTGCTAACAAAACTTTAAACTTATCTGTGCCAGATTTGTAATAATGTTACACTGCAGGACTTTGATTTGTCTTTATTATTCCAGTGGAGCTTTGAAGGCTAACCCTGCGAACATGCTATAGCTGACAGACAACTGGTGCACTGACAAAATGCAAACTGTCCCAGGTGAAACCTTCTGTTCCAGGGGGAGTGTGGGAGTGAGTGTGTGAGTGTGAGTGTCTGTGTGTGTGTGTGTGTGTGTGTGTGTATGTGTGTGTGTGTGAGTGTTACCTGTATCATGAAGTCGTTCTCCTCGTCAACTTCACAAACACACCTCACCACCTCACACTCTTCTGTCTCCATAGCGACAGGCCAAGAGGGCGTGTCTTCTCCACTCTCCGCTGTTAGCGTGGACCAATCACTGCCATCATCCACTGAAGGAAGGAGGAATAACACAAATTTCTGCATTTTCATATCATGTCATTTTTAAAAAAAATTTGATGTGTGTGTGTGTGTGTGCGTGTGTGTGCGTGTGTGTGTGTGTTTGTGTGTGTTTGTGTGTGTGTGTGTGTGTGTGTGTGTGAGAGTGAGTGAGTTCCCACGTTGTGTGTGTGTGCTGTTGTGTCCACTTGTCAGCTTCAGAGTGATGGGAGGCCTGTCTGAGTTCTCATCATCGCTGCTGCCGAGTCCTGACAAAAGAAGCAACACAATTATAACCAACAAACAGCCATTATTCTTTGAATATGATTAATAATACACAGATTTATCAGCCACAGAGGACGTTTTCAAACTGTGAGCTGTTAGAGAGGATGGAAGGAGAGATGAAAGAAGGAGGGGTAGTTTTATAATTAACATGAAAAACTCCCTAATGAGAAAATGTGTTTTATTTTGGGCAGACAAACAGCAAACAGACTTAAATAGCTAAAAAAAAAAAAAAAAGTAGCAAATGTTGTTGATAACATAAAAATCACCTACTGGGTGATTGTGTTGATGTAAACAAGTTTTGCGGGGCTTTACTCAACTCATCATCTCAGCAGTTGTAATAAGATGATTAAAAGCACATCTGCTATGCAAATAAAGTTTAGTTTCTCTGACTGTTTTTACAAAGGACAGTTGTTGAACAGTGCTCTGAGAGGTGAACCCTAAAGTACGTGTTCATTCTTACTGACAATGACTCTTACCTGGCTGACTTTTCTTCTTCTTCTTCTTCTTTTTCTTCTTCTTTAGTTTCACTCTCAGGAAGTTCTTCCTCTCCTTTCGATCCTGTCCTCCTGTCTTCTCCTTCCCTCCATCCTTCTTCACTTCTGCCAGCAGAAATAAAGTTAATGATGCTGCCGTTTGTATTACGTTCTAAATTATAAACTGAGCTGTCCTACCTGTTCCCACAATGCTGGGCTCTCTGTTGTCACGGTGACAGCTGCTGTTCTGGCTCTCACTCTTTCTGTCTGAAATGAAGTCGCCCCCCTCAGAAGAAGACCGCTTCCTTCTGCAACAACAAAAACAACGTCCTTAGTCAGAGTTAAACAAACAGTCGCCCCCTGCTGACTCTCTGTAAAGTTACTGCTGTGGGATGTGAAGCTACCTCGCTGCCTCCTGCTCGCTGCCTCGCTGCTCATCCAGCCTCTGGTCAGTGTGGTAGTACTTGATGTGGTAGTGCAGCAGACTAGCCTTTCTGAAGGACTTAGTGCAGCCGGGAGCCAGGCATTTGAAGGGGTTGTGGTCCAGCTCAATGGAGAGAATAGGAGGAGGCTGGTTCTTTATGACCCTGTACACTGAGAAAGGAGGAAAGTGACAGGGAATAAGAGTGCAAAGGGTAGGTCTGGACATCATGTTTGAAAAGTGAAACATTAGTTAATTTTAACTGTAGTACTGCTGAGGACGAGAAGAAAAAACACTCCAAACCGGGTTAAAATTCCAGATCAAAGGAGGTGACAGAATAAAATCAACTCACCTCCTCCAGAGTAGAGGGGCTTTACAGTACTTAAGGTGAGGGCTGCACGACATTGCAACATTTAGATTTAAGCATTATATGTTGTGATATGAAAAAAAATACAGTTATATTGGCAAGTTAACTCAAATAACTGTGTGGAGAGTGCATCTGCATCAAAAAAAAAAAAAAACATGTTGAAAAGCTTTTTCGAGGCTTTCTCATTTGGTGCAACACTGGCAAATAGTTTTTTGCTTTGGATTGCATTCAGATCTGACTTTGCACAGAGCATGTTGTTGCTTAACACCATCCTTACTGTTGCCAAAATATTTCCATACAACTGACGTTGCATTTCTTGTCGCAACTAAATGTTGATTTTCAGTGCTTCTCTCTTGTTCCTCATCCATTTGGCTGTTTACATGTGGAGCCTGCATTTTAAAAAACTATTGTGAATACAATTTCACAAAACTCAGTGTATCCAAGAGCCCTTTAATCACATTAAATAATGACACAGACTTCTCTTGTTGACTTGTAGTCATGGAAAACAAGAACTGTGCTGTTTTGTATCAAGAACCAAAAAAGTTGCTGTGTTTGAGTTAATTTGCTTTGGTTCACATCACTTTTCCTGCAATGTGATTGTTGCACACATCGCAGTGTCGATGCTGAACTGACTTATTGTGCAGCCCTAAATCATTAGCTACTTAAACCCTCTATTAAAGTGATCACTCCAGTGTGCACATGGGTTTGTTTAGGGACTTACGTGGTTCTCTGCTGAACTTGTGTGTGGTGGGCAGATGGGCCTGACGTTCCAACAGGATATCTGAAAAGCAGAGAGAAGCACTATTAGCTGCAAAATAATGAACATTAGCAAGAGCAGTGTGGCCTAAAAGCAGAACTTAAAAACCAAACATGAACTGATAATGTAGAAGTTTGGGGCTGTGCAGGTTAATCTACTGTAGTACTGTGTTGCACCACCAGGTGAATCCTCCCACTGTTCAACCCTTTGAACCGCAAGTATTGGCTCCTTTTTCACAACCATTTAAAATACTGAGTCTGTATGGAAACAGCACCGCCATGGCTAGAAGCTAGACATCAGAGCTTTTAATAACTGTCTAAACTACAGATCCTGCTGGTCAGTTTCAAAAGCAAAGTAATCTTTAAAAAACAAAATGCCAAACTGACACCATTTATCAGCCAAAAACTGTACATATAGAAAGAATCATAAGGTTTTTAACTTTCTCTGAACTACTTGTCTGAGAGCACGGTTCAGTCAGAAAACTATACATCAAATTTCTTTAAAATCACCATACATGTTCCATTTAAAAACTCACCAAAAAGAAATTGTTAACACCAAATTTAATAGAAAAAACGAAAGATTAAACTGCAAATGAGAAACCATGACTGGGTCCAATAAATGGTGCAAATTCGGAGGTTTTCTCCAAACTGTTGCAAAATGTTAGCTCAATGGGAGTACTGCTGTATTGTGGCATTGCATCAGTAAAACTAAACTGAGTTTACCTCTGTCAATGTGGGCGGGGTTTGGAGGAACTGTCAGGGTGGAGTCAGCTGTGATTGGCTGACTCTGAGCTCCACCACCTGGAAGTGAAGTCATTTTTTGAAAGCTACAAACTACAATACACTTTAACACTCCATTAACATCAGTGACATGTATCTGAACAGACCAGAGGGCTGTACTATGAAGCACGTTTGACATAGCCGAGCTTTCTTTGTGTAAGCCTGCTCGACAAAAACTAAAGCCCCAGCCAGAGATTACGGGTATCACAAAGGTGGTTATCAACTTTCTTATTCAACGCAGACTTTCTGCTTCAGACTCTGTGCATGTTCACATAAAAAGAGGCGTTTAGCACGTCACGTGACTCATGAAACCATCATGCAGCTGCTTCAGTCAACAGTTGTTTTAATGGACACAATGAGTGACAGAAAAAATAATGACGTAAAAAGGGCTGCTCCTGTAAATGGTGCAAGACAGGAATTCCCGGATACAAAACTGTTAAAAGTGTTAATATATAATATTTTACCAATGTAGCCACTTATTTCCAACTGACAGCTGCTCATTAAAGCTAAACTTTAAACTTCATATATTTAAACCTGATATTGAAGAGCATTTAGGTCTGACACTGTCCCATAATGCAGGATATCGCTGTAATTTTTGGCCAAATCAAAGCAATATGAATGCTATTGATTCAATAATCTCTGTAATAAATACCAGTAGAATAATTTTCTAAGCTGTGTTCAATCAACTGCAGTACCAGCAGTGTAAACAGACCTGACAGCAAATCAGAGCCAAACATAAAAACATATTTGTGATTTCTGCATCGCCAACTAAATACATATCTGGTTCCCATGGCAACACGATGCATACAGTGCACGATACTGTAACTGCACAGCTTCATTCACTGATATTAGTAACGCACAACTCAGCATGTTTGCACATAAAACACATTCCCTCAAATGAGAATCTGTAGTGCTCATAAATAATAGTCAGGAAATTATTTGTTTAAAGGGAGACGCTCTTTCCAGCTGATTTAAATCCGAAACTCTGAACATAACCTGCTTCCAACCAGGTTAGATCCACAGCATCAGTTACCATGGAGATCTAGCCAGGTAACCAGAGAGCCACCTTCGTGACACTGAAAACTCAGATTTGAAGCTCAACATACCTCGCTAACCCACTAATCTCGCTTCTTAGTACAGCCCTCTGCTGTACACTAATAAACAATGGGTGATTTGGGTCTGCAGTCATGTGACTTACTGTCATTTGCTTTCTTCTTTGATGGTGGATGGGATGAAGATTCTGCCTTCCTCTTCCTTTCCTCATCCCTCTCCTCTCCCACTCCTTCGTTTTCCTCCACCTTCTCCTCGACCGCTTCCCCTTTTTTCTCCTCCTCTTTCTCCTCCTCCTCCTCTCTCACTCCACCTTCTATCTCCTCCTCCTCGTCTTCCTCCTCTTCCTCGCTCTCCCCTTCTTCCCAACCCTCACTTCCCACGGCGCTCTTCTCTGATCTGGACTTCTGATACACAAAACAAACACACTTAGAGTCGAGGGAAGTGCAATTCGATAAAACAATCAGATAACAACCTATCAGAGTGAAGCATTTCTTACTTCCTGAAAGGGTTTGACCTTGGTCGGCTTCACGGTTCGAACCACGCCGTCGTAGAAACGCACTGTGTAGGACTCTGAGACACAGACACAAACACACATTTAGTTTAAGTTACTTACGATTCTGAAATTTCAAATTCTCAAATTACTTATCTGTGGTGCACTGTTTTATTAGAAACCTGGCCAAATCTTAGCTTATAATTGTGACATTTTGTCAAAATCACTGGATTCCATGTGTTCCATTCCACACTGGGGTGAGATAGAGCATCATGCTCTATCACCGGACTGTGTGCAATATTTAGGCACTTCGGCAATTTTGTACTGTATCCATTATTATTATTATTATTATTGTTGTTGTTGTTGTTGTTATAATTGTTGTTGCTGATTTTGTGTTGGTGTTGTGTTGTTGTTGATGGTGCAGCAATTTCCCTGAGGTTAACACTAAAGGGATCAATAAAGTTGTATCTATCTATCTACTTTTAAAATTCACCCAAAATACATTTGCACTAGACTTTGTAAAAAACTGAAAGTTATCTAGCTCTCATTAAAACTGGGAATTCAGTACTGACTCAGCTGCTTCCAACAGTCACGTGACAAATATTCAAGGACTTTTCACTTGAACTGGAACGAATTGCAGGCTCTCACACAGAGCAGAGTGGAAACAAGTATGAAAATTAATTAATAAATTAAAAATGTAAGTAGTAAATAGTGAATTAGCTGCACTATGTAGAGCCCCTATTTTTTCCAGTATCATTAACACCTGAGGGGAATTTATTATTTTTTTTCCAAAAAGAAATGTAACTTGTGATTTTTTGCATTATAACAGTGTGGTTGTGCTGTTTCCAGAGAGGTGGAGGACTTTATATTACAGATGAAAATGAGCCCGGGAACAAAAATGAGACAGGAACAAAAAATGCCCAGAGACTGCTCAGTGTTTATAGAGTCAATATATAGTGCAGACAACAATGGAGGAAACCTAGGTGCTCTGTCCTCAGGTGAAATAATATTATTCATTTATTTTACGAACATATATGCAAACAAACAGACTAACAAGTATAGACACCAGGGGCGTTATATATCATTAATTCATAGAAAAGGTTCTAAATTCTGCCTTAAGAATGAAATTTAGAATGTGCGTATGTACAAAAAAGTCTGTATTTATCAAACATGCGTACGTGGGTCATACGCACATCAGTAAGTCATCAGTGTCGGTAAATTCCAATTGTTCTTAACCACGCATCACTGCCCATAAAAGAGAAATGACTGCAGCTAGAGGAGAACAAGTTAATACCTAACATTCACCCAGTGGATAACCTTGATCACCTACAGATGAGATGTTTTAATAACCATACAAAGTCCAGCAAAAACATTTCCACACTCACTCACCAATAAGCCAGCCATCTTGAACAGCTCCTGCTTGGAGACACACACCCACGGAGCTGTTCTGCACAATGAATGAGTCATGCGTTCCTCCAGGCCACCAGGCAACAACATTTGATAGCGACAAATGTGTATCGCAAATAATTTGTATGTTGGTTGAATGAAACCCTTTTAGTGATGGTGCTTTGATTGCGATGTGGGTGCAGTCTATGGCTCCAATTATGTTTGGGAATCCAGCGGTAGCGTGAAGTCCCCGTTTGATTTCGGCTTGTTGGTGATGGCCGTAAGGGAAGTGGCTGTAGGCTGGGGCCAGGGGAATTATGGCATCCAACACTGCGGGCATGATCCTGCTCAGTGGTGACTGGGAAACGCCACGTTTGTCTCCAACCTCACACTGGAATGTGCTGGTGGCCAAAAAATCCCTTAATGTTTTCTATTTGTAGTTTCACTATTCTACCGCTAGATTATGTGCGTAAGCATGGTCAGAGTTGGCTTGTATGTATGCACATTCCTAAGTATAAGTACAAGTTGATAAATTCTATACAATGCATGGGACTGTTTGTGCATACTCATTACGCACACAACTTTGTGTACACACTGATGATAAATGAGGCCCCAGGTCATCATCAGGGTCTGACAAATCTAGAGCACTAATGTACAGTAAGATAACATCAGGGTAAAAGGTCAAAGGTAAGCCTCACCATCCTTGTTGACTCTGAGGATTTTGGCTGGGTAGAAACGACAGTCTGTCCAACAGGCCAGAACCTTTGAACCTGAAACAAACATCTGAGACAAAGAAACTAATAAAAATCAAGTAAACAAAGTGAATAAGACTGTCACAAGTGTATGTGCACACGCAACATTCTTTACGCATTAGCCCCAAATTCAATTTGAATGAATGAACAAATGCTTGAAGAAAATACAGGAGCCTACATAAGATAACACAGTCACTATGTTAACCTAAACAAATGAATGTGATTCAATACATTAGCCTCAATAGGATCATGCCGCCACTATAGTAGCCTAAACAAGATAATGTAATTCGCTACAACAGATGTAAGCCTCAACAAGGTAATGACATCTGAAGAGAATGTCATTCGATAATTTAGCCTAAGCATGATAAGGTTAGCCTAAACAAGGTAATTTTATTCACTACTGTATCCTATACAATACAATGATAGCCTAAAGAAGACCATGTAGATGCTGAAGTAGCCTAAACAAGACATTTCCTGCTATATTAACCTAAACAAGACAACATTAGCTGCTACAGTAGCCTAAGAAAACTAACATTAGCCTAAAGAAGTAAAAAGTAGCCTAAACAAGATAATGTAGCCACTGCATTAGCCTAAACATGACAATGTTAGCCTCGACAAGATACTGTAGCCGCAACATTAGCCTAAACAACATAATGTAGCTTCCACATTAGCATAAAAAAAGCTAATGTAGCTTCTATATTAGCCCAAACTGGCTAACGTAGCAGCTGTTCTTTTACTTAAACTTTGACTAAGACTGTGACTCTTGTTTTGATGTTATTACTTTGGGTGTTCTTTGAGTTTTTATGTTTTAAAAAAATAGCATTAAAAAAACTTTCTAGTTTATACTTAATGTACCGGTTGAGATCGTGGCGGGTTCAGGCCCTGCCTCCTCAGGCTGACTCGCTCAAGAGGCCGAAGGTACGGCGAGTTCCACTGAAACCATTCATCGTGGCGCCGGCTCCACTGTTTGTAGTGAATCAAGACACGCTCTTTGTCGTAGTCAATCCTCTCAATTGTGGCTGTGTACCTGACGTGAAGAAAAACATTTAAATTGTCAAATTTTAAATATAAACTGCTTTGAAGTTTCAAAAAACTTCAGACAAAAATATCTGTTTTTTAACTGCATAATCCCTTTTTGAACATGTGTGTCCCAGCAGATGTATTTGAGTATGTAGATTTTGTTAAAGCAAATTATTTTCCAAATAATTTCCGGTAAAAATCTTTATAGTTTCATAACTAATTTAAAATTAGCTGGTTTTCAACTGTAAATTGACAGATATTTCCAAGAAAGTCCTTGAAAATTTGGCACTAAGTATAAAGGGAAAGTTTTCACAGTTACCTGCTTATTATATTTGCGATTTTCAGGCAAAATGCTGAAATAATTCATTAAACAAGTTTTTTAAAAAAAAAGTCCCCCCCGTCGGAACGAATACCCACCCGCCACCACCACGCGGCACCCCCAAATATTCGGGATATTAGTCATTAATTGGGGCCGAATATCTGGAGAACAGAAATTGCTATTCAGACCAGCCCTACACCGTGGACAGGTTGCCAGTCTATCGCAGGGCTATACTTAGAGAAAGACAACCAAGCAAACTCACATTCACACCTACGGTCAATTTAGAATCACCAATGAACCTCAACATGTTTCTTGACTGTGTGGGAGGAAGCCGGAGAACCCGGAGAGAACCCACGCTGCACGGGGAGAACATGCAAACCCCACACAGAAAGATCCCGGGTGTCCTCACAGGGACGTGAACTGGCACCCTTCTAAGCTGCGAGGCAACATTGCAAACCACCGAGTCACCTTGCAGTAATTATTTGTAGTATTATTTGATCATTGTAGTAATTATCATTCAGTTTTGTAAAAACATTTATCTTAAGTCGGGTTCATCATGACTTTGAACTGCAATAAATAAAACTTATTCCATGCTATAAAACTTCACCCGCTCAGCTGATATAGTGACAAACTGATTTCTACTGTGTTTCCACAAAACACACCTGTAAAATAAAGCGCCTTAGTGTGGCTTGTGTTCAATCAGATCAACCATATTTACTGGAAAACATACGATCTATTTTGCTCTGTGGGTGTGTGTGTGTGTATCCAGACCAGTTTTTCTGACGGTCTCTGGCTTCTAGCTGAGCTCCAACCTCAAAGGTGATTCCCGATCTGTCAGGAGGTGTCTTCATCTGGCAGAAACAGAGGAAAAACCAGTAAATCTACACTCTGTTTGTTTGAGCTTAGCTGAGATCTACGGTCAAGACACTTGGCCTCACACCTTCCTGAGGGATTTCTGTGCCACCACACAAGTTTCAATGAAGACTTCACTTTATTGCATGGCATGAGTGACACTGACATAGCAAGTGTACAAGAATAACACAGTTCGTTGTGGTTTTAAATGATGCACATCAAAATCATTTTTATTTCAGGCTGGAAATGTTTAATCATTTGTCTAATCACTACTTTTGCCTACCATCTGTGCTTTTCACAGTGACTGCTTAGCATGCTAACTCTGTTATCTATAGTTTGATTGTGAGATTTGTTTGCTGAGTTTGTCCACATGGCCGTGCGTGGCCTGCACATGAAAAGACCTGGGAGGACATCTTGTAGGGGCAGACTAACTCCTTTTATTTTGTTAATTGTTTTGTTTGTTTTATTCTAGTCATTACCTTATTTTTGATCCATTGTGGGAAATTAATAGCTTTAATCTCTGGAAGAACATAGACCTGACTTCTTTGCGTTGGTTGTATCCTCAAGGGAATTTTGATAGCAACGCTTCCCTCAAGTTCTCAGATGCAAGTAAGGCCTTACTAGAATAAATGACCCCTTTTGCAATGCACTGGATCCTGACTTGTCTGTTACATGTGCATTTTGTAGCAATAACTATTCCCTTGTCTGTGGCTTAATAAATGCTTGGCCTGTAATGTAAAGCTTTACATTTGCAATTGAATGTGCTGATGGTGAAAGATGAATTTCAAGCACTAAGGTATTAATATGGCATTTGACTGAGTTATTTATCCAAATCAACATCAGTGTCCAAAGCCAGTAAGAAAGCACCATCTCATTGTTGTATTTCTCACATGACAGCAGACAGAGATGTAACAGAGATGTAATAGGTAGGAACAGGGATGTTTTACTAATGAAAAACAATAAGACAACACACAGTTGGTTTGTGTTTAACTGTGACGTCTGCTGTACGCTTCACTGATGACTGCAGACATGCAATGACGTCGCCAACGTCTCCGGTAACGGTCGCAGCCAGACTTTGTACTTTAAAAGTGTTCACAAATGCAGTCTGAATTATGAGAATAGGGGTGAAAATTTAAAGCAGCGTGTGACGAATGAGAGAAACTCTGGCGAAGACTTTTTTTTGGTGGATATTTCTGCCTGCTTTGTCAGCGTTCTTGGAAAAACAAGCTGATTGGCTCTCCAGATTGACCCTCTGAATTCTCATTGGCCATCGTCGCTGTCCGTTACAACACAGTCCCGCCCCTCGGGAGACGGGACAGCTATTTGACAGCGGCTACAATGCTAATGCTATCTGTTAAGTGTTAGCCTCAAATAGCACAAAAAAAGGCAGAACGCTTGAAAGTCACACGCGGGTGAACTGCAGCGCTTTTGGAAAAGGACAACCAAATGTTTCACTGATGTAGTGCATTTGTATCTGCTGTCCATTGACTGTGAACACATAAGCTAAAGCAGCTAACTGTTAGCCTGCTGAGGTGAACTAGCTCAAGCTGAAAAGTCAAAGTAACAGCTGCAAGCGGTTGCAAGGTTCATGTCGGCCGGTCAGCTGTCATGGACAGGGAAGCCCTAATAAACCTAATGCCGCTGTTAAAATGTGATTTAGAGCGCTGAATGTCAAATGAGCGACATAAAAGCTTGTTTACCTCTGGCGAGAAGTCTGTGCTGCACTCGTCATACTGTGGCGACTGTAAAGCGCATGCGCGACAGCAGAAAATCAGCTGTGAAGCCAAAACGATAAAAGGAAACCCCTATGGAGTCAGTAATACAGAGGAACTGTCGAAAAGAGTGTATACTGTATATTATAATATGTCAGTGCTTCTTAGTGCAATATTTATTTAGACATTAAATAACTGCCTTTGTGAGCTGCAGTCCGTGAAGGTCACATTCGGCCGTTTGCACTTTAAAAGCGGCGTTTCTGGTTTAAAGTTTTAGTATCTCGCAGGGTACCTGAAGGCAACGTAGCGTTACGTCGTCACGTCTTGCTGTTACCATGGACACGGTGCAAGCGTAATTCTCCAAGTTTCAACAGTTGAGCAGGAATATACGCATGTTAACGAGCAGATTCTCCGAGAAAATCGATTAATTTATAAGTAAGTAAACTCTGACTTGTTCAAATGAGCATTAAAATAGTTTTTAGGACAGTGATTTATCCGTTAGCTGAATGTAACGGCGACGTACTCATCGGTTTGTTTCCGTTTGTCAAAGCAGCTGACGATCATGGTGAAATACATTAAAACTGACGAAAAACTCGTTTAAAATGCTTCCAAACTTGTCCAAATGACTCAAACTTTTCCAAAATTACTCAATGATTCAAACCTTTCCAAATGAATCACAAGTTGTACAGTATTATCAAAATCTGTCTAAAATGACTGTCCTAAATGACTATAAAGTGTCCAAAACAAAAAAAACCCAACATGCATAAACTGTCCAAAATTACATAAACCTATCCAAAATGACCTACAACTTGTCTATAATAACCCATATCTGTTCAAAATTACAAATTTTCCCCAAATTACCAAAACCTGTTCAATAGGACTCAAAAGATGACCAAATACTTGTCTAAAATGGCCAAAAAGGTGTTCTAAATGACTCAATATTTATCCAGAGGTAACAAAAACTTGTCCAAGATGGCTCATAATTTGTCTACAATGACACAAAATCTGCCCCAACTGACAAAAACGTGTCCAAAGTCACCCCAAACTTATACAAATGACTCAAGCATGACAAAAAAAACTAAAGTCCTGCCAAGAATCACTCAAAAATGATCCAAAATAACTCAAGTGTAACTCGAGTGTATCACAATTTTAGAATGATTTACTAGTTTCACTGTAGTTATATATAAGCACAATTTGCACGATTACCAAATTTGACCAAAAACTGGTCCCTGAAATAAGTTAATGGCTTCACGGTGGAATAAAAAAAAAAAAAAAACAAGTTCTGTACTATTTTAATGTTTGTATGGTTATTCTCTTATTCCATATCCTTGCCTTATTCAGTTCTGCGTATATCTTGATCTCAGTAAGCGTTTTATTGACGCCCAGTATGTGCTATATTCTTCTTTAACCATTCTTTGGAGCAGTGACGATAATTGAATAATGTAAAGATGATTAACACATTTATGGCCTTTATGCTGTATCCTTCCATGAGAGAAATCCAGTGGAACAGCTTTACAAACTTACTTGCTTGATTGTCTGTGTCTTTACTGTTTTGTGTGTGTAAATAGATGCATGTAAATACACTTACTTCTTGTGTAAAGGATGGCAGCTGCACCGGGATTGGACAGCAAGGTGGAAATCAGAAATGAAGAGATCCAGCAGAGCAAGGAGGAGGAGGAGGCCAGCACAGAGCTGACAGAGTTGCAACTTCTGTGAGCATCATAAGCACACAGGAAAATAGTGGCAAGGAGGTGTCGAGGGGTAGAAACTTCAGAGAGTAACATGACCATTACCTTTTAAATCATTCTTAAAATGACAAATATCAGTCAGTTGTTAAATGTGAGGGTGAAACAACTGGCAATTTAGATCAGGGTAGACACAGAACAGACTGAAGGCACTGCACTGTATTTTACTGCTGGAAACTATGGCAACCTTTGTATGAACTTTAATAGCCGAGTTTCCCAAATTAAACTTACAGACTTCAACAAAGTAGTTTTTTACACTGTGACTAATCCCACTTTTTAATCCAGATATTTATAACATTTGGTTATAGATATCAGTCGACTCCTGCATTCAAGGAAAAAAAATTACAATTCTGAAAGTTATTGAGTCAATGAGGTTCAAGGTTACTTTATTAATACCTGTGGGTAGATTTGTTTTGCAGAAAACACATTGAACCTGAAAGGCAAGAGACAAAAAAGTGCTCAGTATTCCACCATGAACAGGTATATTGACCTCACAAATGAACCCAATGCCTTTTGAGTGCCACAAGATGCAGATTTTATGAACATACATGTTTACACCTTATAGTAGGATTGAACAATATGGGGAAATGAATAATTAAATAATAACATAAATAAAGTTCTATTCTATTCTATGCTATTCTAAAATATATATTTTGCAATTTTTCTGGCAGATATTGTGATTTTCAATACAGTTTACAATCAGGCTTCAGCTCAGTATTTGTTTTAGAATATGTAATAGAGCATTATTACATGACACCATCAAATCAACTGTGCTGATTTAATAAAAAATCAAATTTTGAGAAAATAGGACCTTTCTGTATTGAGTCTCTGACAGTGAAAGGTCAGTCATTCATGACTGAAGAGTGGAATCTAAGTATTGGGCATTTTGTAGTAAAGTGATAAAACATAAACCGTTGGTCAAATGTGTTACAGAACGTATCCTAAATTTGAGTCTTTGATTTGTTAATTGCATTGTTGCAGGTGTCTTAGTGTGAGGGTGGGTAAAAGGTGTGGTGACTGTAATAATTCAGTGTGTTTCCTCTGCTGTCGTTCTCCAGCCCTGAGTCCTACAGGATAAACTCTATCAGTGAGATCCGGCTGCTGGCCATCGCTGACAACTTCCAGCATCAGTACTCCCACTTGTTTCCTGATCGCAAACTGCTGCTGCTCTGCCCCGTCAACGAATGTGGTGTGAAGGTAACACTGACAATCACATAAAACAAATACTGTGTGAATCTTGGTTTAATACTGTGTAGGGTTTCAGTGTGGTAGAAAATAAGATATACTTATTTCCCCACACTAAAGCAAGTGATTGCATTAATTACAATTATTAAAACCAACCTTTGAATTATTCGTCCAGCGATATAATCTCAGAGTCAGCATAATAATTCTAATAAATTGTTTACTCTTGGTGATCAATCAAGAGTGTTTTATAAAGTTAAGGGAATTAACTTAGAGCTTAGGTAACTAAAGATCAGATATGTAAAGTGACTGGATGTAAGCTATAGAAAACACAGGAAACAACTGTATACACACACACACAACATTTATTACTAACTAAAACAAACAAACAAATAACAACAGCAAACATAAAATATAAAATACAAACAATGATGAAAATGCTGGTTGAGAAATATGAATGTGAAAACCTAATGTGGAACAGAGTGATGGCTTGGAGACTTAAAAGTCTTTTCACCTGAAGCAGCAGATAATCTGTTAAATTTGGAATATTGGTCGGAAGGCCAATTGTAATCATAAAACACCCGTTTACAGACAGAAGCTTGATACTTGCAGTTTCCCGGGTGCAGCAGCGTCTGGGAGACGAGGCCTTCAGCTTGAGTTGGATTAGGGTGTGGCAGTTGAAGTTGCTACATTGGACCAAAGTGAGCAGCTCTACGGCAGTTAGAGAATGCCGCTAGAGAATGCCCCAAAGTGAGCATCTCTCCTGCAGTTAGAAGAAGCCGCTAGAGAATGCCACTGCTTTTCGGGTGAAGAGGCTTTTTAATAGTAAAACGACTGACCAATCACAGCGAGCTCCGCTCCCAGGGGGGCTGTTAGATATGACACTCAAGTATCACAGGGAGGTCATGAGGTGGTCAGAGTCTTGCTCTGAAAGTAACAATGTTCCTTCAGAACTATATGTACTTTCAATTATACAAAGTTAAGTTTGTTGGAAATTAATGTGTCACATGTAGAGCTTCACGGGGAGTCTAAACATGATAAATCTATCTCTGACGGTTACAGAAATAACACAATGCTTAGGATATGGTTATATAACAAGCTGATAATTTAAAGAAGGACTTATCCAACTGTAATTAAGCTTTGGAGTATTTATCAGGACATGGTATAACATAACATTTAACAATTAAACGTAACACAAGATAATAAGGCACATCTTCTGGTGCTGTGTCTTATTGTTTATCCATGAGTTTTAGTTGTTAGGTTCCTTTGTTGCATGCCACAGGAAATGAGGGGTCAGCAGAGCAATACGTTAAGCCCGGGGCACTTCATTGCGCCTGGCCATCTGGACCACTTATTAAGGTCTGAGTGGTGTTCAATGTTTTTCTTTGTCTTCCCCCAAAAGCTTCTTTGCGTTAGATCCTTTGAAGCTCCGATAGGTGTGATAAGGGAATTCCTAAGGGAGCTCTGCTTCCTCACTCCTCCGAGTCTGCAGAGCTGATTTACATGGAGCTGTGACCTGCAGGACAGTTTTGTCTTTTTTATGGCATGTGACTTGGATGCTGGAAAGTTCAAATTAAGTTGTTTTTTTTTTTTAAATCCTTTTGGGCATCTGTGTCTGTCCATATCCTACAACTGTGTATTTCCTGACATTCAGAAGTTTGTGTCGACGACAGTCCGGCCCACCACAATGGTCCCCCCTGAACTTTTGACCTGGCAGGGCTGTGCTTTGTTTGTGGCCAACTTTCTGACCCTGGAGCCTTTGGAGCCGCCTGTGCATCTGGTAAGGAAGGAAACCGAGAAAATAGGTTCACCCACTTGTCTCTGAAGTTGTTTCTATGCCATATTTGCGTTTTAACACCCGCATTGAGCAAGTGTTTGATGCTTATGTAGTAATGGATGTGTCAGAGAAGGTTTCTATCATAATGCTGCATTATGTCATGGAGATAATGTAACTACCAGTTTCTGACTTGTAAATCCTAATTATGATTGACAAACTTAGATCTTAGGAAACGTATGTGAAATAATTTGGAAATACCTGCAAGGGCACCCAAATCCATGTGCTGTTGCGATTGACTTAAGTAGTCTGACGTTCACAAGTCAAACTATTAGAGATGACATGTAATTGTTCTGAAAAGCGGAAGCTACTGTTTGTGCATTAACTCAAATTGGGTACTGTCGTAAGACAAGGGCAAGTTTGTTTATATAGCAATTTAAATTACTTTACATAAAATATAGAAAGCATTTATGTTGGTGATTCCTGATCACCTTACTGTGCAACTACTGAACAACCACTGCTTTTGGTGTCATGGGGGATCTGGGAACCCAGGTGCAGACACAGACAGGTGAATTAAATGAGAGAGTTTATTAAATGACAAATTTACCAGAAACCAATGTAGAGGGGGGAAATAGAACAGGGAAAACCAGACTGAAATCAGAAAAGGGGCAAAATTACAAAAACCTGTGAAATACTCCACATTAATACCAAGGGTGGGAACCTAAGGAAAGTAATGTAAAAAAAAAAACAAAACTAGAACAACAAAACAGAGATACAATACAAGGTAAACTGAAGGGGCAGACAGGCTCAGGGAATTTTTGGATCTGGTGAGGGTTGGGAAAAAGTTAGAACAAAGCTGGGGGGAGGTACAGGCTGGTTCAGGGAAATCCAGTTGAAAGCAGGTTGGGGATCAGAGGCAGAAACATGAGATGAACATCTATGGTCTGGTTGGGTGTGGTGGACTGAGCAGGGCTTTTATTGCAGGAGGTGGAAGATGGAGTGCAGGTGAGCCGATCCCCATGCACAGCTGTCTCCAATATCTGCAATCAGGCAGGCTGAGCAGGGCTGGAGTGACAGAGGGTGAGCAAGGAGAGGAAAGAGAGATAGAGAGGAGGGAGACAGGCAAGGGCTGGGGCCAAGGCTGGGGGGTCATGACATTTGGTTTAGTTTATTCGAATATGCAGGGTCTTTCCTGGGTTTTTCCTGCTCAGAATGGGCTTTGGGAGGCACAGTAACAGTGGCATTCACGTGTACAACAACTGTGCTTTTTAAAAATCATTTCTGACCATTCAATTAACAAAAATGTCTATAAAATTTTGTAAATAAATCCCCAATCAACAAAGTTGATTAAAACTTAAATTGCTATTTTTTATTCTCAATTCTTATCATTTTGGTGCTGGTGATTTTCCTTGGTACTGTCTATAACCCCCTTGTAGGGTGCTACTATACAGGAAAAACCTTGATAAAACAAGTACGACAGTGAGATCGACAGTGTATGGGACATTTTGGTCCCTTCACAATCAGTTATCTGGTACGTAAGAAAATAATGTTATCTGGTGTAAACCCTTAAAAATTGTAGCAGAATGTTCTAAAAATACACAAAAACTTTCTGAAACTGGTGTAAAATGTTCAAAAAGTGGTGTAATATGTGTTAAAACTTGTCTGGAACATTATAAAAACTAGTGTCAAATATTTTGATACTGGTGGGGGGGAAAAAACCCAAAAAGCTGGTTGAAATTGTTCTAAACCTGGTGTGATTTTTATTTATTTTATTTTTTTTAATGGTGTAAAATGTTATAAAACTAGTTTGAAAAGTGTTAAAACATTTATGAAATCTTATGAAAACTGGTCTGAATTATATTCTTCGTGGTGTGAAACTGGTGGGAAAAACATTAAGACAAATTCAATCTCAATTTTGATTTTTTAAGTGTAAGCACAGCCTGCAGTTCAGCTGAAAATTCACAGCATTTTTGTCACGTGGCCATGGGCCACAGCTGAGTCAGATATGGTGCCAGTTTTGCTGATAAGTGCAGAATTTCTTTTCTACAGGATGCAGCTACGTCGTAGGACATTTTGGTATTTTTGGCATATGATATACTGTATATTGGGACATCCTTTTCTACCATGCTCTAACATACGGTAGTATGGTATTGGCTGACTATGACTATCATTGAGTGAAGTGTTTCTATAAAATGACACAGCCTGTCAGGAAGGTAATCTTCCATAAAAATCCTACAATGCTCAGGCCTATGTTAAAATTTGCAAAATGTGACTCCTCTTCAGTGTGTATGCCTGACAGTGATGTGTGTGTCCTGTCCCAGCCCAGGCACCTGTTCTCCTCCACCACAGTGCTAAAGAGGCAGCGGGCTACCTGTTTTGAATTTGCTACCCTGCTGTGTAGCCTACTGCTGGGCAGCAACTACGATGCCTATTGTGTCAGTGGCTATGCTATCAAAGAGATGTGTCTGCTTGACCAGAGCCTGCAGGAGTGCCCCCTGCTGGACACTGAAGCCAAGGTGAGTACCAACACTCTAAAGAAACAAACAACATAAAGTGTGTTATTAGGGTGTTAAGCCACCCCATGGAATTCTCCAAGTCTCTGGAAGAACAATCCTCCAACAAATATTTCCTCATTTGGTGTTTTAATGACAGTGGTAGAGACCGCTGTCTAACACATTTATCTAAAATCTCCCATATGTGACGGCTCGTGGCCGCTCGGTGTGCGTGCAGAACCCAAACGAAGAGGAGACAGGGAGAAGGAACAGGTTTATTTCAGGGGAATCCAGGGGAAATGGGTCACCAGGAAGAATAGAATAGAACTTTATTTCTTAGCTACGCAATAAACTGTGAATTTGATGTGTTTGTGCTACGCTGTTGCAGCACAAATCGCTGCTAACGAGTGATGTAATTAATTGCGCGAGTAGTGTCCGAAATGTTACTTTGCCGAGGTGCACTATATAGTGCACTTTATAGTGATCACTATATAGGGAGTGAGTGGGTGATTTCGGACACAGCCCAAGTGAGAAGAGGCTTTATCCTGTCTGCTGATCAGACGATGAGCCACAGCTGTGCCGGTGAGGGAGCGTCCTCCTCCGATCGGCCCCGCCCAGCCTGAAAGTTAAAGACACACAGAAAAACCACAGGTATCCGACGCAAACAATGAAACGTGTCCATAACCGCCACACCATAGGTGTTCAGTTGGGTGAGACCTGAGCTGTGTCCGAAATCACTCCCTATGCCCTACATAGTGCACTATATAGGGTGCACGCCATTTTGTAGTGTTGTTCGAATTCTCAGCTGTAAATTTCATCCACTATATAGTGCACTCAAAATATCCCACAATGCACCGTAAAAAGTAGTGTACAGTCGATGGTCACTAACCGAGAAAGGTCTGACTGCAGCCGGAGCCAAGGCACAGCCGCTACAAACCACGCCCCTACAAACTACGCCCACATGACGCTACGTGGCTGTGGGGTTCCACAGCATGTCAAATGTAAACAGAAGGGAAATAAAGCAATAATGCAGTAACGGGAGCAATTTTACCAACTTTAACGTTAGATTCACACCATTAAATGCCTTCCAATGCAAACAATGTGCTTGATACAATAAATTGAACAAAAAAAACCCCAAACAAACAAACAAACAAACAAACAAAACAGAAAGCAATGTAAATAAATGGGACTGCAAATGAAAATTAGCTTTCTGCTAAATCTGGTGCATGCAGCCTTTTTTTTTTTTTGACTAATGTACACAAGTTTATTTTGAACTAAAATTAATATATATTATTATTTTT
>NW_007578033.1:533685-543265 GCF_000690725.1 Stegastes partitus
GCTTCGGGGACAGCACCGCCTGCAGTCAGGTATTATTGGGCGGGGGCATGGTTGTGTAGGGGGCGTGGTTTGCTGCGGCTTCGGGGACAGCACCGGCTGCAGTCAGGTATTATTGCACTAACCTAGCAATATGGACCATCATGCATTGCGCGAAAGGAAATGGAAATGGAGATGAAGGAGAGAGCGGAAAAATTCCTGTTTGTTTTGTTAAATTTAATTTTATCTGTGCAGTAGGGCTGGTCCTAATGGCAATTCTCCGGATATTTGGTGCGAATTGCCAGCGAATATCCCAACATTCGGCGTGGGGGGGGTGACGTCACACATGTCAGCGTTGATAGGCGTTCGTGATACAGCAAGCCGTGGCGACGGCGGGGCGGTGCGCTGTGCGTCCGCTGTGTAGCGGCGGCGGCGGGGGGAAAGAGAGAGTGCTGTGTGGGCGGTGATATTATTATATGTGTAATATATATCAATAAAACACGTTGCTTCTTTCTTTCTTTACATTACTCTTTTGTTTATTTATTCACGCAGTTTCAAAAACTCTATTACAAATTCAAAACAAAATTACTAAATGACCAATGTCACAAACACCAGTACTATGTAATTTTTTAAAAAATATCTAAGTGAAAACAAAAACGTAGTGAACAGCAGTACATATTTATATGTACTACAACTGACATTTATAGAGATCTACAGTCTCTTCATATTGTGTGCAAGGAATATGAGTTTGTCCACATTTTGTGGCAGAAGCGAGCTCCTGGCTTTGTTCACTATGTAGCCAGCCTTGGAGAAAATGCGCTCCGATGGCGTGTACTGCAGTACTTGGCTGCTAATTCCAGTGTAGGATAGCGGTCACAGTTTTGTTTCCACCATCCAAGAGGGCCACACTGGACTCTAGTTGAGTCCGCCGAGTACAGCTCCATTTCCCGCTTGGCACTTGGAGTTTGCTCCTCAGGGAGTTAATCGTCAGAGTCTGACATCATCAGCATGGAAATCTCCTGCTGTTTTTTTTTTCCGCGGTGGCACAGCAGCAGTGTCCTCGGCATGCGCATCTGTCGGCACCATCTCCCCCTCCCGAACCAAGTGTCGCTGGTGCAGATGCTCAGCCTGGCGGACAAACTTTAAATCGTATAACATTTTATTAGTCAAGTCTTGAATGAGTCGTGCAAGACAAAACAGTATGGCATATGAATGACTGAATGAATAAATAAATAATTCATGGTAATAATAACAATAACATATATTAGTCATACTTCAATATATACAAGATCCTTCTTCTCGTTGTTGAGGAATCTCAGCTGTTTGAAGCGATGGTCCGGTGCAGAGGATAGGAGGTAAAGGCTGCTGGGATCCAAATCTGTCAGCTGCCATCTGCTGTCGATCTCCGCTATCAGTGTCTCCTTCATCTCTGCGATGGCAGGGCTGTCATCCTCCTCAGGTGAGAGGTGGCGTTTCTTCAGGTTGAAGACCATCGGCACAGTAGCAGACAGCGACAGATTCTCCTCCTGAGACAGCAGTTCTCTCAGTGTTATTAGAGGCCCCAGCACTTCTGTGACCTCCTGTGCCAGCTTCCACTGGTCTGCTGTCAGGTCCAGAGTAGTCACTTTTTTTTTTGTCACGTTTGGATCGGACAAAACAGCAGTCACTGGCCATCTCTGCTCAAGCAGCCGGCTGAGCATTTCGCGAGTTGAATTCCAGCGAGTGTCGACATCCTGAATAAGTTTATGTTCAGCAACATTCTGCTGCTGCTGTTTCTCGTGCAGGGCTGTTGTAGCCTTTGCACTTTTTTTGAAGCGTGCAGCAAGATTACGGGCAGCAGCAACAGTGCGGCGTATTCGCTCCTGTTTTAATGTTGCATTTATGCACAGCTGTAACGTGTGCCCTGAGCAGCAGACCCCTTGTACCTGGCTCCATTTTTCAGCTTCTTTGGCCAGCGTCTGGGTGCACAGCTTCATGTTGCTGGCGTTGTCATGAACAACCGCAACTCTTTTAAAATTAGGAATATTAACCCTAGAACACTAACGCTAAAATTAGTAACACTATCACTAACGCCTGGTATATTTTACCCGATATAATAATCTGGATAAAATATAGTTTTCATTAATTTATGTAAAAGTACAACGCTGTATGACAAATTGTAGTACTCTTCTTTAATTTCCCAATATACAATATCACATAAAATTAAAAAAAGGTACCATGGGGGACCCTATAAAAAAGCAGCAAAATTATTGAAAAATCAGGTAATCCTTAACGAGAAATTCCCAAACAGAAAAAATAATGGAGCTGGGAACTTGTTCTTTGGTCCACCCATTCCTGGGACATGTGAGCCTTGTCTGGTGAAGGTACAGTCTTCTTGCATCACTGACAACTGTGGCAGAGATTGACAAAAAATGGCATTTTTTGAGAGGGGAAAAATTGCCAAATTTTTTTGACTACATGAATTTCCTTGGAAAGACTCCATACCAGAACCAAACTGTGCCTTCACCAGACAAGGCTCACATGTCCCAGTCCTACAATTTGTCATACAGTGTTGTACTTTTACATAAATTGATGAAAACTATATTTTATCCGGAATATTATATCGGGTAAAATATACCCGGCGTTAGTGATGGTGTTACTAATTTTAACGTTAGTGTACTCAGTCAGGTATTTCACTGATTTTCTGGACATTTCTTTTTTCCCCTCTCTCTGAGTGCTACAGCTTCACTTGTAGCTAGCTAGCTAAAAGCTTAGCTTGACTAGAAAAAAGAAATCTGCGTAGCTAACGATTGCAGATGTCAATTAACATTACTACATGTTAATCACTTGTTAGCATGCCATAGAAACTAAGCTTGTGACAGGATGAGAGCTGTGGATGAAATGGGGCAGAGAATGTGGCTAACCTGAATGTTGTTTCCCTTGAAAAGTGCAAAGAGTGCCTGATTTCAACACACAAACACTATATTGGGTAAATTCCACCCATAAAATATGTTACCCTCTATCACTAATGTCGGGTGAAAATCACCCAAACGCATATCTCTTGAAAAAACCATAGATGGGAGGTGGTAAACAAACATACCATTAATGACATCAATGAGCAGCCTGAAGCTACCCAAGGACCCATGCAGCTCAGACAGCAGCAATACAATGAAAATCACAACAAAAATCGTGCGGGTGAAAATCACCCGGCATTAGTGTTCTAGGGTTAAACGCCTCCACCGCTTCTCCGAGTTGTTGTGCTATATTAAGCCCGGTGTGGCTTGCCTCCATTTTTTTGGTTTCTAGCTCAAAGTCACGGAGTTCCCACTCGTGAGTAATGAAGTGACATGTGACAGCCATGTACGCCTCCATACTCACTGATGTCCAAATGTCAGTGGTGAAACTCAGGGCAGTGGAGTTTTGAAGTAGAGTTGCGACGTAGCCCCGGAGATGGCTGTGCTTCAAAGAGAGTGCCTGTGAAATGCTGGCGCGTTTGGGGACAGTGTACTCAGGCTCCAGCGTTTTCATTAAATTTCTGAACCCATCACCTTCTACCACACTAATGGGTCTCATGTCCATGGCAATAAAATCCACAATGGCATCTGTTTTTTCGTCTTTCTTTTCTCCGACACTGTTTTTTTGAAATGAAGGGTCTGCTGCGTGTATTTGGGGGTGGGGGGTCGAGGCTGAAGACTTGATGGCAGCGATGCCTGGGGATGCACCTATGGACAAATTATACTATTAGGCTCAGCAACCAGTCCTAATGTTAATTTAATTATCGGCCGGTTTAAATATTTTCCATGCAAACAAAGTGAGTGAACTTTATTTTAGTAACAGTTAGCATCTGAGCTTCCTCATGGCAACAGTGGGCTACACAAGTAACTGGCAATGCTAACTATAGATTTATACAGAAAAAACAGCAGCTACTTACAGCATTCAGGTGACTTTTCATGCTGCTTGTACCCCCATGGTAGGCCAGTTTTAAATGACAAATTTGGCACACTGCCTTTGTCTTGTCTTCATTTAATGCGAAGTATTCCCAAATAGCTGAAGTCTTCGGCATTTTGTCTTGTTTGGAGACGCGAGAAAAGTGAAACGTGACGTCAGACTTGGTAGACAGCCAGCTGCGGCGACGGCGGGGCGGTGCGCTGTGCGTGCGCTGTGCGTCCGCCGGGCATCGGCGACTAGGCGGTGCGCTGTGTCCGTGGTGGCGGCCAGTATTAGTAACATTCTTATAAATTAAAGCTGCAAGCAGCGTTGGTCGGGTCCTCGGTCTGCGTTGGACCCTCATGCCCGTCTGACCTCCATTTTGACACAATTTAAACCTGCTTTAAGTTGAAGGAGCCATGTTTGTCTGTCTGCTCAGCCTCAGACTGTCAGTGAGTCACATGACCAGCTGCACTGAGCTGTGATGATGTCATGATGACTCAGCGTTTTTTGTGCCCCTGGCTGAGAGAGCTGAGAGTTTTACTCACTTTCTCTCTCCCATACAGCCACAATTTTCACCAAATATGTGTAAAAACAGCATATTTGTGTGGTAAATCTTGTTTGGAAGCCCTCAGTGTCATTTTTTAAAGCTTTAGGACCTTTGGTTTCTTGTGTAGATGACCAACTGACACAGCATGTCTGGAGATGTCCCATAGACACCCATACAAAGTATGAGCCAAGGCTGCGACAGCTCATGAATTTTAGCGGCTCGCCATTCGAAAACCGTCTGGGATACGCCAAATCCCTTCAGAACTTTTGTACATCACGGGATTCTCTGTCTCTTGTGCGATTTTCAACTTGATACGATTTACGGTGTCAGACAAGTTAATATTTTTTCAAAAGATGTTTTCAGTCTTTTTTTTTTTACTTTGAAAGGCAAATTGTGAACTTCCTGTTTGACATAGGTCAGGGGTGTCAGTGCGAGATTTTTGGTCTCATTGAGACGAACATTTTGATGTTGGTTTGATCTCTGTACGACATTCCTACTGGGCGCTAGGGCTGTTTTAGTGTGTTTTTCTGTAACTAGGTGGCGCTAGAGAGCCTTTTTTTTTTTTCATTTTATTAAAATTTTCGCCGATTCGGAGGTGCGTGCCAAGTTTGGTGAGTTTTTGAGCGTGTTTAGGGGGTCAAATTAAGGGTAAGGCGGACCCTAATAAAATATATATCAACGAAAGACAGGGGGGGAATAGTCGGAGATCAGAATTGGTATTCTGACACAGGTACTCCGAACGAATAGTCGGCTATTCGGCTATTCGGGTCCAGCCCAACCGGACAGTGAACGTCGCTAAAATTGTAGCGCTCGGTTGTGATTTGGACATACAACACCACTTTATTTAAATTGCTTTTAGTTACTGGATCCTGAAGAAACGCTCTCTCATCTGGTATGTACAGCAAAATGACAATAAACTTGATTTAATTTGATTTCTTAGCTACGCAATAAACTGTTAAATTGATGTGTTTGTACTACGCTGTTGCAGCACAAATCGCGGCTAGCGAGCGACGTAATTAATAGCTCGAGTAGTGTCCGAAATGATACTTCGCCGAGGTGCTCCCTGTTATGTATTGCTTTTGACATTTTGAAAATTGTCCCTCCTGTGTTACCACCTTTACGTTCGGCACGTACAGCCGATTCCTGTGGCAGAGTTACGCTGCAAAATACACCATGCTTGAAGTTGCTCCGGTCTCTCGCCTCTTCATTAATTTTATACAAGCAAGTATATAACACTCCCTATAAAGTGCACTACATAGTGCACTATATAGTGATCACTATATAGGGAGTAGGGAGTAGGGAGTAGGGAGTGAGTGGGTGATTTCGGACACAGCCCTGGTGACTGTGAAGGCCATAGTGCATGATTTACATACTTTTTATACTCACTGAACAATTCAGTGACTTCACATGCCCTATGGATGATATGAACCTGACGGCTTGGTTGTGTGTGCTTGCTTTTCGTTTGCATGTACAGAGTGTGATCTCTGAGCAGCAGCAACCCAAGAACAAATACACAGTGAAATCCCTGAGGGAGCTGGAGAGTCGCTTTTTGACACAGCAAGCGAAAAAAAAGCAGGAGGCTGAAGTTGCTTTGCTTCAGAAACAGAAGCTACAGGAGGTAATGTGATCTTTTAAGTGTGAAAACAACACAATACAGCAGCTGCAGCTGTTGTTTCATTGCACAAAGCAGACACAGTATAGACTCTACTAATAAAAGTAATACAAGTTAGCTGATGACTTCTGAGATTTGATTCCACCAGGAGACTGTTGATGCATGTCATACACTTCCTCCTCCATGCTTGACTTTCTGTCATCTGTCTTCTACCAGTCTTCTGTTTGATAAAGACAAAACTCTGTATTTTAATATTTAAGGTTATAATTCTGAAGAGCTTCATTATGTGGAACCCTATTTTTAATGTCGTTTATTGCAAGGTTGTTTTTTTTAAAGAGCTATTTATTGTTGTTGTTTTTTTTTTTGCAAAAACAGAGAATACAACAATGGATAAGTCCACTGTTTGTTTGGCTGTGATGTAAGCTACTGTTGTCACAACACCAAAACTCTGACTTTGATACAGTACCTGCCAAAACTGAAACAATACCACTGCACAAACCTAAAACATCACAAAGAGTGATGGACTATTAGATGCCAGAACATGGAATTTGTCATTTTTTATTCATTAAAATTAGATAGATAGATAAATAAATAAATAAACAAACAAAAAACAGAAAATCATTTGACAGAGCCAGTACAAGGTGTAGGTGAATTTTAAAGCGAGACATTAAACTCTTTCCCTCCATGAGCAGGAGAGCGAGCTGCGGCCTGCCGACCACCTGCGGGGACTGCGGGTACACTGCTGGGTGCTGGTGCTGGCGAGGAGTCGTAGAGTCAAGGAGAACTTCTTCATCGACCCTCTGACTGGGAACAGCTACGCTACTGACAGCGACAGCTTCCTGGGCATTGAGAGCATGTGGAACAATCTCAACTACTATGTTAATATGCAGGACTGCAGTAATGGCTGTGCTGTGAGTCCAAGACACCTAACCTAGACATAATATACCGTCAGATTCACAGTCAACTGACACAGTACATGACTTCTGCAGGTAATGACATGTACCTGTCTTCTGTGTTTTTCTTATGTGTGTAGGAGATGGTGTATGACGTGGAGGATTTAAAGATGTGGGAGCCAATGTTGTATGGTGCAACCAGCAAAAAGGAGCTGATTCTCACCGTGCAGAAGAAACAAGAGAGGAGCCTGATGAGCAAAAGCACCAATGAGGAGGAGGTACCTAATACGTGTGTTTTTGTGTGTGTACAGTATTGTAAAACTGGCCACTTGTTTGTCATTAAAAAACTGTGATTTAAGCCATCCATAGTGAGAGTTACAACTAACAAATTTATTGACCGTTAAACATGATATCACCGGTGCCCTTACAGCTCACCTGGTTGAGCAGGCGACCCATAACAAGGGGGTACAGTTACCCGGTGTGGTGTTCGTGAGTTTGACTCCCGCTCACGACAGTTTGCTGCAAGGTCTCCCCATTCTTCTCCTCCCTTTCCTGTTTCACTCTTTCACTGTCCTGACTTAAAAAAGGCAAAAACGCCAGAAAAATAATCTTTAAAAAAAAACATGATATCACGATAAATGAACTTAATTGTAAACTGATTGTTGTTTGTTTTGAAGGAGGGCCAGCCCAGAGTTTTTGAGATGCCGAGATCTTGGGTTAGTTACATCAGTATCTCAGACAAAGGTACATGTGAACATTATTTGTCTGACACCAACTCTTTACATTATACATTGATACTCTACCTATTTGTTTTCATGGTAAAATTAATGGTATTGTCATTCCTTCTATAAAAATATGGGTGAAATACTGACAAGATTTTCAGTACCTTAATGCAACCTTTGCTAACAATGTTCAAGCCATGATAAAATTCAGCATAGGGTGAGATCTACCATTCAGAAATATAAGAAATAAAAGCCCATGAAGATGAGAATTTAAAACCGTAAAGCTGAGTGTGAGCTGAAAGCCCTTTTGAGATTGTTCCACACACTTTCCCAAGTTCTGAAGGCAGAACATGGGTGAGTGGGTGAGGTCTCTTCCTGTTAAAAGGTCTGTTGTTTGAAATGTGCTGTATGAGTAACAGTGACTTACTTTCAGCTGACCTTTTCTTGTTGTCATCTTACTATTGTTCAACCATTTATTTGTTGCTTTTAGCTGACAGGTTACACTTCTCTGCTTTTTTCACTACCTAGTTTTCTTGCCTCGGTGAAGTGCAGTTCTGCTTTTTAACCAAATTGGAGTTCATGTTTAGTACATAAATCCAACTAAAAAGTGTCAGTCTCACTTACACAAACTGCCTGCTCTCTGCTGTTGTTTAGACATGGAGAACCGCTGGCCGGGAGGGAAGACGGTGATACGCTACAGGAAATCAAAGCTGGAGAGGTTTGCACCAGGTCTGAGTTCTGTTGGCCTCATCACACGACTAACTACATACAAAGACCTGGAGTGTAAGTAATAAAAAAAAAACTTTTTTGAGTGAATTCAGCTTTTTTCTGCCATCATGAGGAGAAGAAGGCAAGCAGCTTCCTTTGAAACTGTGTTCAGTTTGTTTGGTATGAGTAACAGCTGGGCACTAAATGTGGTGATTTAGGTTCATGCCATTTGAATTTGTCTGTGCAAAATGTGTAATCTGTGTGTGTGTGTGTGTGTGTGTGTGTGTGTGTGTGTGTGTGTGTGTGTNAAAAAGAAAAAAAAAGCTTGATATGTTGAGTTAAATGAAAATACAAATATTCTGAGTATATGTGCCGTGTTCCCCCGCTGCTTCTGTTATCATCCCTTGCTCACTCATTACTCTGACTTTCATATAGTCTAACACATGTAAAAGCCGACACACTGATATTTTCAGGGTATTGAGTTTAAAGAAATAGTTTATTTGAAAAAAAGTAATTAATGCTCTTTCTGCAGAACAAAATGTCTTAAACGTTAACATTAAATTAAACGTCAATATCTTCCCAAAATGTAAACGACCTACGTGCTGCTGTCAACTGCAGTCAGTTGGGAATGTACAGTTAAAATGACATTAAGCGTTAATTTAATGACATTAAATGTTAACTTAGAAATACACCTGAATCGGTATTGACATCTTCTTCTTCTTCCTGGTTTATTGGCGCGCATTGCCTTCTTCTTCTTCTTCTTCTTCTTCTTCTTCTTCTTCTTCTTCTAATGCTTTGGCACGCATTGCCTTCTACTGCTTCTCTACCTGCGCACCACCACAGCAGGCGGGGGCATGGTGTGTAAGGGGCCGGGGGGCGTGGTGTGTAGGGGGCGTGTTGTGTAGGGGGCGTGTTGTGTAGAGGGCGTGGTGTATAGGGGGCGTGGTTTGCCACGGCTTCGGGGACTTACCGGCTGCAGTCAGGTATTTTTGGGCGGGGGCATGGTGTGTAAGGGGCCGGGGCGTGTTGTGCAGGGGGCGTGTTGTGTAGGGGGCGTGGTTTGCTGCGGCTTCGGGGACAGCACCAGCTGCAGTCAGGTGTTATTGCACTAACCCAGCAATATGGACCATCATGCATTGCATCTTCTACTGCTTCTCTACATGCGTGCCACCACAGCAGGCGGGGGCATGGTGTGTAAGAGGCCGGGGGGGGG
>NW_007578033.1:543835-547127 GCF_000690725.1 Stegastes partitus
TGTGTGTGTGTGTGTGTGTGTGTGTGTGTGTGTGTGTGTGTGTGTGTGTGTGTTTGTGCGTGTGTGTGTGTGTGTGTGTTTTGAAGGCACTGAGGTTGCTTTGGTGAAGGAGTGGTATCAAGACAGAAAAGACCACCTGGAGGAGAGGGAGGTCAACAAGGTCGACAACTTCATGACAGAATGCTTTAAATGTAAAACAACAGTCAACCTTTTACGTAAGTCTGCTTTAATGTTAACACAACAATGAGAAACACATAAATAAATAACAAAAAAGAAGTGTTCTCACCCTGATCACCTTGATCACGCTTCGAGTTTGTTCATGCAATCCAACTTTATGGTACGTGCCCATATAGCATCTGATGTAAAACCATCCAACATTCAATCAAACAGTTTTCTTATTGCTATTGATGAAGTATTGATTTTATCTTCTGAGCCTCAGTCCAACCAGATATGAAGGAAACATAGTGACCAGGAACCAGTGTTCTTTGATCTCATTAGTGAAACTTCCTCAGTAGTAAGTCGGTCGGCTGAGAGACGGTGTGTTTGCCCTGCTCAGTCCTCAGGTGTAGATCCCTGACCGCTGGCACCGAGCAAGAGATGGAGTTCAGCAACGCTCGCTCTGATGGACTGGTGCGGAGGAAGCTGACACCACATGAAATGATTGAGACGTTTGAGGGCCGAAGCGACTTCCTATACTACCGACACGTCTTCTTCAGTCAGCTTGATCATGTTCAACTGTGCAATGACCAACCTCTTCCTATAGATGTATGTAAATTCCTAAATTATACTGATAGCTTGGGATAGCTGAGTCATTTTAGTTGTTGGTAGTCATTCATCTTTGACCATAGTAATCTCTATTGCGTATTGATTACTGCAGTTATATCAGGGTTTTTCCTGCTCAAAATGGGCTTTTGGGGGTGACTGCTCACAACAGTAAGGAAGTGAGACTACGTTAACTTATCTTATAGAAGTCGATGTATTTTCCTATTATTTCTTACTATTTGATAAGCAAAAATGTCTACTATGCAACAACAAAACAGAAAACCAATAGACTGGCGACCTGTCCAGGGTGTTCCCTGCCTTCGCCCTGAGTCAGCTGGGATAGACCTCAGCCCCCCGCAACCCTACTGAGGATTAAGTGGTGTATAGATAATGGATGGATGGAAAACCGAAAACCCATCAACAAAACAGAAAACATTAGCAAAAATTTGAACACAGCATTTTACAAAATGCAACAACAAAACAGAAAACACAACAACAAAGCAGAAAATACAACATTTCACCACACACACACACACACACACACACACACACACACCAATGAAAACAGAACAACAAAACAAAAACTCAAGAACATTTCACAAAACAGAAGAAAACAAAAATACACAATGACATTTTACACAGCACAACAAATTTGGAAAACAACAAAACAGAAAACATGACAGAACATAGGGGTGTACTCCAAAGCAATTTGACAAAGCAAGTAGTCCTTCTAAAAAAGCCGCTGCACATTAGAGCTCTTAAACTTTAAAATTCATCCACTGAACTTGTTACTCAAGGAGTCTGACTCTGTCCCATAAGGAAGAATGCGGAAATCCTCTTATGTTTTTTGCCAAAACAAAGGGAAATTAATGTTATTGATGGAATAGTCTCTGTGATTATACCAATTGAGTAATAAGTTTTTTCTCATTCTTTCAGCACTGGTAGTTCAGTGGTAGAATCCTTGCCTGTCATGTGGGAGGTCTGGGTTTGATTCCTGACCAATACATGCACAATTTGAATCCATTTTCCCTTGGATATCAAAGTATTTGATTCCAATCAGTTCAGCTCAAAGAGAGCTATGTAAACAGATGGCGAATTACCTTCCATACTGTGTTGGAAAAGCAAAAGTGCAAAACAAAAAAATTTCAAAAGAAAGTATTTTGTATGTTGTTTAACTGAATAATGTGCACTCATTTTAGCTCAGCTCAAAGAGAGCTACGTTAATGGCACTGAAAACTCTGACTTTGGGCTTAACATAACTTCTAACCTTGCTTCATAGTACAGCCCACGGAAAACACAACAACATTTTACAAAATACAAGAGACAGAAATCTCAGCCTTTTAATAAATGCAACAAAAAACCAGCAAACTAGAAAATACAACAACAATGTAAACATGACTTGTCAAAAAACACAACACTTTAGAAAACACAACAGCAAAGCTTTTTGAAAGAAGGATGGGTGAGAAAAGGATAGACTCTGAGGTGCAAAAACTAGCAACATTTGACAAAACACAACAACAAAACAGAAAACACAATGTTTCATAAAACATAACAGCATGGTTTTGTTGTTGTGTGTTTTTTTTTTTAGAATGTCACTGTCTTTTCTGTTTTGTTATTATGTTTTCCAAGAAGCAAGCTGAGATATTCCGATATTGACAAAACAGGGCATGTAGATGATTGTGTTGTCTCTGTCCACTTCCCTTTATTTTGTACTGAAGCGTTGGTTTATTTGTCTTATTGGCTTGTTAAACCTCACAGGATGCTTTTGTGGGTGTGGGTGTCTTTCAGAGAGTTGTGGAGCGTTTCCACAGGAACAAATCCAAACCAGCCAACAATGATGTGGCCAAGCGAATCTTCCTGGTGGCACAGCAACAGATCGAGCTGACCTACCACTTAATGGATTACAGATTTAGCCTTTCAAGGAGGACCTTCAACATATCAACAAGTCAGAAATTCAAAGCTGATATGGTCTGCACCTTCCAGGTACACTCAGCAACTACGCCACAACACACATTGAAATGGTATCATACACTGCAATAATATCAATATTTGTGTCTGTTTGCCTCCGTTGTTTATTTATGTGTGTGTGTATGTGTTCGGTGGTGGTTCAGGTGGATTTATCTGAGATGCCCCTTGGGACCCTGGCTCTGTTCGACATGCTGGTGGCCCTGAAGACACATAAGGAGAATGTAGCTGAACAAATCGGGAAGTCGGTGGAAGAGGTAACCTAAATAGAGCTGCAGTGAATAGTCAGCTAATTATTTAATAATCCACGATATTTCTTATAATTAATTAGTCAAAAGATGTCTAAATTGACCCTGTCTTTGGCCCAGGTTGCACATTTCTTTCGCAAAAATAATATGTACATTGTTTGGTAGGCATTTCAATGTGCACTATGTAATATTTTGAACATAAATATAGCATTCAGTTCAATTCATTTCAAATAACATTATTGATCCCCTGGGGGAAATTCAAAAGCACACTGAGTAGTGCAATATAAAAGTGTGTGTGTGTGTGTGTGTGGGGGGGG
>NW_007578033.1:547182-553194 GCF_000690725.1 Stegastes partitus
AGACACAGTAAATATCATCATAAATACCTATCTAAATCATTATCATAGCAGCAAACAACTATCTGCTATGTAAAGATACAGTGGAATGATTGTGTCCTTACCAGAGAGACTGAGATCTCGCTGAAATCCCTTAGTGTGTGTTGTAACCTAAACTTCTCTGTTCTATGTTTTGGGGGCTGGTTTGTGCAAGTTAGTGCAGGTTAATGCATTAGAGTCCCTTGAAACTGTTGGATCTCTCTGCACTTGTAAACAGACAGAGAATTACCTTCCACACTGTGTTGGAAAAGCAAAAGTGCAAAATAAAAATTTTAAAACAAAGTATTTTGTATGTTATTTAACTGATTAATGTGCACTCATTTTATTTCAGAGTCTCTGCTGCTGTTTTGAGACTCTCTTCTGCTTCATACTTGCTCAGTTAACATATAGTAGAAAGACAAACTTTCTATGAATGAGAACAAGTATATAGTGAATCAGCTGGATTAAAACACAGTGTAGGTGACCACAGAAAGCAGGAGGGAAACTAAATGTTGGTGCAACAAGCTGACACTAGATAGAGGAAAGCTGATTTTATACTTCTGTGTTGACTCTTTAGAAATGTAACTGATCACAATTGTGATTGATCTGCTTTGTAGTAATATGCGATATTACAGTAATATTTAACAGGCTGTAATTGTGTCTTACTTGCTTATAATGAAAATGCAATAATCAGTATTGGCCAGTGTAGCTATATGTAGTTTAAAGGTTTCAATGCCTCTAACATGATCCTCTCTGTTTCAACTACCATAGTTTGAAGTACACAAAGAAACTCAATGTAGTGACAAAAAAACCCAACATTGCTAAAAGAATCGATTTGTCAGTATGAAGGCTCATGACAGCGTAAGCAACTTGTGAAGTATAGATTCCGACTAAGGAGTTTAAGTCAAGCTTCACAGACTCTTTGTGCAGCACAGTCACTGAAAAGTTAAATGTCAATAAGGCTCCACTTTTATTGTTAACCTGTATTTATGCTGCTTTTGTCAGATGATATCACATAACTATGAACTAATGATGAGATCAGCTGACTGTCTGTCCTGTAAAGGTGTTGGCTGTGATGCAGTTTTCTTGTCTGTCTGGAAAAATGGCAAAGAAGAGGATGTTTAGGTATAACTAAGGATCAATGTCGCTGTATTCTCAAGTAAAGAATTTTCAAATTAATCACCACAAATGAACCGGTAACGAAATGAGGAACCTGAGAAAACGCAATGACATATGACTTTATTTTCTAAGATAGTATGCTGTGGTGTTGATGCTATTGCATAACTTAAACATGTGAATACTTATTTTTCTGCTGTTGTGTGAGCAGGTGAAACACATTTTGGCCTGCAGAAAGCAGGATGAGAAAAATATCGAACTTCAGACGATAACTGCTCAGGGAAATAGTCAGAAACAAAAAATGGTAAGACACACAGACACACACATATTTAAAATTCTAGTTTGTCATAATGGTAAGAACACATACCATCTATGTACTGAATCATTTTAAATATGACAAGACATACTTTTTGTGTGTTTATTATTGTTAATTTTACCCTGAAAAGTAGCAGCAATAGGATTTTAGTTTTTGGATTAGTTGTTCTTATAAATGGAATAGTAGCAGAAAATTTACTCCTGCATTTTAGGGTTTAATAAATAAGATTAAACCTTGTTTGTCTGGCTGCAGGAGGATGAGAAGCAGCTGCAAGAGCAGAAGAAGGACATCCTGACTTCCCTCCTGATCCAACTCGGCAAAGAGGAGGATCTGAGTCCCAAGGATGCCAAGAAGATCTACCAGGACTGTCTGGCTGAGATGAGAAACAGACTACAAATGAAGGCCAACCTCATTCAGAAATGCTATGAAGAGGTACAACACAGATTTACTTGTAATGAATCACAAAATTACAAGCAGCCATTGTCACATTCCAACTTTTTTATGGCACACTGAGCATTATACTAACTCTAAGTTCCATTAATAAAGCAACTCTGAGGAACGTGGACTGTACATTAGGGTACATCCAATATGTTTTTTTCAGGGCCAATCCCAAAGAGGCTGTTAACCTGCATTTAAAACCCGATATAGACTGTGACTGGACACGTTGGAGCAGGGAGTTGTGATGTACGTTTTTTTAGCAAGCCATCAGGCTTTATTGGTTTCTTGTTCTACAATTTCATTTTGCAGGCAATTCTACAATTTCATTTTGCAGATGCTTTCATCCAAAGCGACATACATCTGAGAGTATTCAGATCTTTCTCTTTGTCGAATCTTGTTGCATACTTTGCTAAAAATGGTCTGCAGCATATTCTACCATTAATGTCATGCAGTCATTGTTGTGATTTATTTCTTTTTCCTCAAACGCAGCAGAGTTTAAACTGTTTTTGTAGACTCGAAAACATCCAAGACCTGTGTATGATTATTTTTTATGTGTTTATTTGATTGTAGTAGAGAGAGAACCGGGGGAAAGCGAGCACAGGAATCATAGGCGAATTGAGGGGAGGGGCCACAGGGGCCATGGCCCCTGCTGGAATCTGATTGGCCCCCTCTCGGCCACTCAGTTTGAGTGTCATGAGTTGCTTTTGAAAGAAGCAATTATTGTACATTCCATATTGTACAAGTATGTTCTGACCAGAAACCTTTTCCAGATCATGTTTATTTTGTTAGATCTATTGAATTAGGCTAGGTCTATATTTAGTCATACAATGTGAGTACAAGTAAAGAACACTCCTTGAGAAATTGCTATAGGCTACATCTACGAATAACGCAGTAATTGGGTGCCCCCCAAAATACAGCATTGGCCCCCCCCTAAAAATAAAACCTAGAATCGCCACTGACAAGAATGACACGCAGCAGTGGATCAGACATGTATACCCATGTGGCATGTGACCTCAATGGCACTTTACTGACTCACTGTTTTAAGACTGTTTTTTACTGTATAACTAAGATTTTTTTTCCCGATTGGTTGAAAGGTTAAAAAAACAAACAAAAAAAAAAAACAGGTTATCTGTAGATTAATCAATTGGATCACAGGGCATTGAGTCCACTCTAGCTGCTAATGTTATTAGCCTACATGAATTCTAAATCAACGTAAAGAGCATGTTTTTACAGTACATTATATACTCGGAACCCCTTTATTTTATACAGAGATGATAAGAGACTCAGAGCAGGCCAGTGTGCACTTGCCTATTTTGGCGGACTCTTTGGCCAAGATGCAGCCATACTGCTGAACTCTTTAACATGGTGTCAATTAGTTTGAAGCTGACTCCCAGTAAGCCTAGCCTAGCAGTCTCCCGTAGGGTGGGAGAGTTAAAAGTTGTGAAAATGTAGAGGTGTTCACAGGTGGTCTGTTCCTTCCTCCACCAAAAGTAATTAAATAATCCTGGAAGGCTGTTAAAGTAGCACTTTTTGTTTATGAAAGCACCAGCAATTGTCAGACCATTGAGAATTTGGTTAGATGTGTGTATATGTACCAACCAATCAACCAGTCCACCTGGATGCCACAGTCCCAGTAACAACGAAGTTTTCTTGTGATTTTCAAGTTGGTATCATCAGCATCACATAAAAAGGTGTCACTACAATCGTGGAAAAATAACCACCATTAAGTTTTAAATGTCCTGATTGCATTTTAAAAGGAAGACATTTTCACAGAGGTCACAGCTCAACAGAATTGGGTATCATCTGCGTAAAAACTTATGTTGTGTGCTCTTAGAAGATGTCCTTTTCATAGCACATTTATTAGAATAGAAGTGGGCCCCCCAGTGAACCTGAAGGAACTCCTGTTCTTTCTGCAGCCTAAAAAAATGGAATAATCCTGGAAGGCTGTCGATGTAGTGCTTCTCTCCTTATGAAATGAACACCAGAGACTGTCTGACCAATGAGAGTTTGGTTGCATGAGAGCATATTGACCAACCAGTTGACCAGTTATCCTGGAGACTGCAACCCTCATCTTTGGAGTTAAGAAACACTGAAACATCGAGAAAACTTGAAATTTTTATGGGCATGCTGACTTGATCCCAAAACTGTGTATTTAGGAGACACAGAGGCTACAGACGAAACAGCAGTGGTACCAGAAGAGCCAGCTTCATCTTTCCGAGCAAGAAAAGGACAATTATCAGACCTACTGCTTTGAGAAAACACTCCAAATATCAGTCATCCAGAAACGGCTCAGCAAGTATGTACACTCTCACACACACTTCATCAGTAATTTAAAATCCATTCATGTTTGTGTCACTTCCGGATACTTGCTGTTGCAGCAAATTCTTTGTTGGAAAGATGTGTATGCGTGATTATTGACATGTGTGTGTTTGTTCCAGGTGGAAGGAAACAGCCAATGAGAAATACACGGCTTTCGATCAGATGCTACAGAAGGACCCTCGACTTGCTCCCCATCTGCACAGCTCGTCCAAACACTTGTCACTTTGTTAATGAGAGTACACTCAAGCACACATCTAAACAATCAAATATCTAATGTAAATAAATATGTTATAAAGACATAAGATGAAATGTACTAAATGAATAAAATACACGCACACTAGCAGCAGATGTACATCTATTACAGATTTCTTTAATCAGCTGATGTACAACTGTTGGGTGCTCCTCTGCAACAATAAACTGCAAAAACTGAATCAACTTGAGGTACAACATATCTTTTTCTCTTCCTAAACTGGATTCATTATGTTGGTATCCTTATTACTTGTATTAGGTAGTGCATGGAGCAGATCAGAGCCGGCCCTAGGCATAGGCAGTTATAGGCAAATGCTAAGGGCGCCGACATCCACGGGGGGGTGCCACAAGCTTGCCAGGCTAACTGACATGTATTCAGGCAAGTATTTATCAACAAGCGTCGATGCAGTTTCTCTACCTTTACAAGCAAAGACGTTACGTTAGCGTCTTAGCTGCTAACGTTAGCAGCGAAGATGTTAGCGAAGACGTTAGCGTCTTAGCTGCTAACGTTCGCAACAAANGGGAGGGGGGGTTGAGAGCAGGGTCAGAGCGTTGCCGGGCAACGAAGCACACAGCTGCAACAGCACACAGCTGCAACAGCACACAGTTCAACAGATACTTAGTTTAACTGTCAAATCAGTAGAAGGAAGCAGAAGGAGAAGACCTCAAACAACCATCATTTTCTTCAAAACTGTGTGTCGGAGAGAAAACCCACTGACTTCAAATCAGTGTCACATCATTCAGCTACACTTGACAAATGAGGCACACCGTTTTTTGTTCCATTTTAGCCTTTGTAATATTTTTTGTGATTATTTATATTCATAAATTATTAATATTCTTCAATAGCTTTAACGTCATGTGACCCAGTGACTCCAAATCAGTGTCAAATTACTCAGCTAGTCTGGACAAACGAGGCACACCAAGTTATTTTCGATTTTAGCTATTTGAATATTTTTTAGAAATTATTATATTCATAAATTTGGAATACTCTTCAATAGCTTCCAGGTCATGTGACCCACTGACTTCAAATTAGTGTCAAATTACTCAACTAGTCTGGACAAATGAGGCACACCAAATTGTTTTCAATTTTAGCCTTTGTAATATTTTTTATGATTATTTATATTCATAAATTGTGAATATTCCTCAATAGCTTCCAGGTCATGTGACCCACTGACTTCAAATTAGTGTCAAATTACTCAGCTAGTCTGGACAGCTGTTTTAAAATAATGTAAAAAATGTAGAAAATAAAACTGTACATAGTTTTTGGCATAGAAGCTATTAAAAAATATTAGTAATTTATGAATATAAGCAATCAACAGAAATATTAAAATGGCTGAAATTGAAGTGAAGTGTTTTTTCTGTCACCATTTCTGGAAATGCTTCGTTTAATATAGCTTGATGATCAGCTTAAGTATGTAGGATTCCAGAGGGGTACTGTTTCACAAATTTGAGGAATCACAGAAACTTGTGTGGACCTCAAATACGTAAGTAAAAAATCTTGAAAGAACAAGATTTTAGGTTTCCATTTGAATTTAAATAACTTATGTAATAAGGGGGAA
>NW_007578033.1:553314-561748 GCF_000690725.1 Stegastes partitus
TTAACTTAGCACTCGCTGAAGCCACAAACAAGGGACTTAAGATCTCATCAAGCAAATCAGTGTTTAAAACCATCATAAATGAGCAAATAATAATAATAAAAAATCAAACATGGCAGGAGTCCAGGGACCTGTAGAGGCCTTAAGCAGCTTCCTCAGCAACAGGCTCTTACAGCTAAATAGGAACGCTACCACAGATTTATTGACAATGTTGCCAAAACATTAATGAAAATGCAACAAATATATTACAAAACGAGTAAAGCACATTGTCATTCATCAAGGGGGAAAAAATCTCAATAAGTAATCACAAAAAAGGACCAAAAAAAGTAGCATTAAATTAATACAGATATTTATATAGAATAGAATAGAATAGAATAGAACTTTATTGATCCCGTTGGCGCAAACCTCAGGGAAATTGTTGATATATGATTATATGAACATAAATAACGTGTGTCCGATGATTTGGGTACATTATTCATCATGTCCTATCTGCAAGTCTTTATTGCATCTTTAGTTTATAATTTATTTCTGTAACATATACATTTCTTTGCTGAGGGATTAATAAAATGTATCTGATCAGAATTTGGAACACAGAAATCAATAAAACACTTGTTGTAAGAAGAGGACAAGAATACATAATGAGGAAAATAGGACAAACATTTAAAGAATACATGTTTGGAATACTAGGTGCTAAATAAAAATACTAAATAATAATTAAAGCCACGAGCAGCGATGGACGGGTCCTCGCCCTACGCTTGTCAGTCTTCGCGCACGTTGGGGTGTGGCGCAAACGTGTTCTGGTCGGGGCTCTGATTTGGATTGTCGAGTTTGAGGCAGATCGGAGCACGTGCGGGCTCGTTACGAGCCACTTCCTGTTTGGTGGTGAGGTGCGGCGGCGTGTATGTTGGCTGTGGTGGAAACGCACTCTGGCTGAGAGTCAGAGCGTGCGTGTAAAGATTTAGGCTGATCGGAGCACATACAGGGCAGTTATTTATCATGGCTTGTATTATGGTGTTTTATAGTGTTTTAACCAATTTCAAGGGTTAGAATTTCCATGTTGTCAGACTTTTGCACAGCATTGTGTAATGGGGATGGATGCTAATTAGAATGTGATTGGAGGATAATTTGTGAAAGGTTTGACTGCAGGGTGATGATGTTTAAGTGGGGCATTTGGATGTAAATGGCATGTGGCCATGTGACTGTCAAGCATACATAACTGAACATCAAAATCAGCATGCAAGTAATGAATGAATGAAAGTAAGATTTTTTGTGTTGCAAAATTAAAGTACAGATCTCTGTGTTATCAAGTACAGCGTGTATGTATACATGTTTGAATCAATAGTGATGATCATTTGCAATAAGAGCTGCAGCACACAGCTCTACATGCAGCAATGTTAATACAGAAATGGTGAAGCTGTGTGGTTTAAGCCATTATTTTGTCACAATGTATTACGACAATAAGTGTAGATTTCATTGAAATAAATGTGGTGTAAAGATGACATGGAGTTATAAGTGTTGCTAGGAACACACATATATTGTAGTTTGTGTGGGCAACTTTTACAAAGTGAAGTTGTTCATGTGAAACATAGCTATGATGGCAAGGTAGTGTTTTAGTTTCAAGAGGTAACAAAGGTGTTGTTTTTCCAAGAAGGGGCATGTGCAGCCAAGACATGTATTTCTACATCACAACGGTCATGTGTACAGCTGTGGAGATGGGGCATTTGCCAGGGGAATGTCCCAGCATTGTTTAATGGGGCTGGATGCTAATTAGAGTGTGATTGGAGGACAGCGTCTGAAAGGCGTGAATGCAGGGTGATGATGTTGAATGAGGCATTTGGATGTAAATGAAATGTGACTGCTAAGCTTACACAATTGAATATCACTAAACTAGTTTAGGACTGTGTACAAGATTGTTTAAGCTTTGTTCTGCTGTATGTCAGAGTTGTAGAATNTAAATATTATTTTGGGGGGACAGTTTTTTTGGTGGTGTTTACTGGATGGTGGCAATGGAGAAAGACAGAAAATATGGGAGAGAGAATAGAGGAATAACAATGGGTGGGCTAGTCGGGAATCAAACCGTGGCCTCGCTGCTCAGGACATTTACACTCAAGTTGCCAGAGTCAAGACACAATGTAGTCTGAAGTAAAAGTACACAACACATTAATCAGTTTGACGTCTATGTGTGTTTTTCCAGTCACTACTCAGTCCATTCTTTGTCACTCCTGTATCATTTTGTTCATTATATGTTAGAAAACAGAGCAAAATATCAATCACAGTGTCCAAGAACTTACATTGACATCTTTAACAATATGTTTTGCTGCATCAACAGCTCAAAACCAAAACATATTACATATACAGTCATATATGAAAAGCAGCAACACTTCTAGAAGCTACAGAACGTTTTGTATTGTTACTTTGTTTTGTTAAAACTTGGGTCACACAGCGACTGCTGTCGTATTTACATACTTTGCATTTTCAGTGCTGGAACAATCCAAGATTTATGTGGCTGAACACATTCGTAGCCACCATGTGATCCAAGCCACTTTCTGGGATTTGCTTAATGGACAAAGAGACGTCATTTACAGTACTATCCGCCGATTTTTCAGCACACCGAATGCTCGGAGAATTCCTGTCTGTCTAAACACAGCTGCTCCAACTGCTTTGGATAAGAACCAAAGCTGTGAAAAACTGGCTCCACACCCAGGTTTGAATGATGTGAGACACGGAAGCGGCACTGAGCCAAAGGAGATGTTGAGGCCTACAAGTCTATGCCACTAAATCAGCTAACTTCAGCGCCACACTGCTCGTGTGTTTCGACAAGATATTATGAGCTCTAGGAAATACAGCTTTTGGCTATCCTGCAGCTGAATTATTTGTCTCCTCGTCCTTTGGAAAGTGTTGCTTTGTAATCTTCACATTGTTATCACAGTAAGAAATGATTCAAGTCATCCACTTGAAAAATGATTCCATCAATACAGTAGAATAACATGGAACGACATGTGCCCTGGTGGAAATGTGGTGAGGATATTTACCATCTGAAATAATAAAAAGCACACATGAGTAGAAAGCCTAGAGGCAGAACTACAAACCATCACTGGTGGGATTTCTTTTTACGTGATTTATTTTGGAATACGTTTGGGGAAAATGTGCTGTAAATTGGTTATCAGAAGCTGTGTCGACATAAGGTGTGCTTCAGTTTTTTATTTAAAGAAAGAAAATGAATATATTTTGATTTATCAGACATACTTTAATAAGTTACACCAATAAATCTAAAGATTTTGGGGTGTGTACTGTGAACTTTCACCTCAGGATTTTGATTTATCCACAATAAATCTGTCTGTAAAGAACAGACTTGTGACACTGAGCGCCCACTCATGACCCGTTAATCACAGGAAGTGGAGGTAGATCAGTTACTGTACTCAGACACACACAGACGCACAATGGCTGGGACCTGACCTTCAACTTGTTCTATTTCCTGACTGAGACAACCACAAACAGACAACGTGTACCAAGACCTTTTTGCTTATAACGAGAATTATTTTTTCTCTTCAAATGGGAGGAGAGTCTCCACAATGCGACGGCACAGACTTGTGTCTCCTAAATGCTATAAATACACACATTGTGAAAAGAAACTGTGCAACAAAAGATTGCACAATTATTCATATTCTTGTGTTGTCAGGATTTTATCAGTAAGTGTTTTTTTGCATCCTCAAGATTCCCACTGACAGTGGTACTGAGAGAATTACACAAAAACATTCCAAAATAGTTTTCATTCTCCAAAATGAAATATAAAAAACAGATGGTGACAGAATTGCAAGCCTGGGTCTGTGGCTTAAGTAATGTCCATCTGTCTGTTCGATTGTCCATTATACATGGTGTTTGGCTGACTGTGTTGACATCATAGGATAAAACATTTGCAAGCATCAGAATGTTGTGTTTTTCTCTCTAGAATGACATCGGCAGCTTATGGATAAGACGATTACTTGACAGAATGATGGATCTTTGCTCTTTCTGTGTGTTGTAGTCTGAGGAGTGCTATTATAAAATTGAGAAGTTCATCAGATATAATAATGTCTGATGAGGATACACATGCTCATGAACCACCAGTAAGCCTAAATCACATTTGAGAAACCACACATTTGCCCAGTGGAAAGAACTTTTTTTGACCTCAACTGTTTGATGAGTGGCAAGAGGCTACAGTTTAAAAATGTGTTTATTTAAATTGTGTGTGTGTGTGTGTGTGTGTGTGTGTGTGTGTGTGTGTGTGTATTAACTAAATGCACTTCTCGTGTGGATTTCTGTCATTAAAAACTGCTAATAAACCACAAAGAGAAATGAAACTTGCACACACACACACACACACACACGCTGATAAATCAGTCTTACCACATCTAGATTTCTGCCATTTAGAGACACCTCAAGTGTTTCCCCATCAATACAATAAATATGATTTGTTTTATATTTCTGTGTCAAAAATGCATTTAACTGGGCATGATTGGTGTGAAAGTGGTTGCTCATAGTAACAAGCCCACTATCAGTCTTTCTTAACTCAACGTTTTGTTGATTTCCCTGCAGCTTTACTGATTTAGTTCACCCTCACTGCTCTTATCAGTGCAGGAATCTGTCTTCAGCCAACACCCTTTGCATGTTATCTATGCAGCACCAGGCAACATATGGTGAAAGTCAGTGATGTGCTGTTTAACATATTGGAGTATTTTAACAGACAGTGGGCCACAAAGTGTATTTCTACCAGTCGGTAGGGATCAAAAACAAAGCACAGCATTGAAATAATATTCATTAGGAGGCCAGAAACAAAAGTAAAACATTCTGAGTGCAACCTTTCAGAATCATTGAATGTCCTTAGAGCACCAGTTTCTCAGTTCACCACTTCCTGTCCAAGAGAATGCAGTTGCTTGTTTCTCAGGCACCAAATCATCTGTGTTGATTTTATCTTTTGAATTTATGTCTCGGCCTCTTTTTTTTTTTTTGCTCCTGCATGTATGCAGTTTTACATAAATGTATGCAAAAAACACTTTAACTGTTTGCAGTGAAGCAGCAGCTTCATCTTTATGGTGGTGTCTTACAACAATCCTGCAGCCAAACTGTGTCACCTCCACAACATGTGGTACAGGCCTTCATATTATACAAAGATCTATA
This sequence comes from Stegastes partitus, assembly GCF_000690725.1. Lineage (NCBI taxonomy): Eukaryota > Metazoa > Chordata > Actinopteri > Pomacentridae > Stegastes > Stegastes partitus. The sequence continues at coordinate 558,469 of NW_007578033.1, forward strand.
TCTTAATGTATCAACAATTCACTAATATTAATAGTTTTACTCAATTCTTCACTTTCTTCAATCAAACATTTACAGATGAGGATGTGTCGTGTGTTTTTTCTTCATTCTTGACACTAAATTTTGTGTTCATATTCATGCAAATAAACCATATTTGGTAAACAGTTTGCTCACACTATCTTTGGCATAGTTATATAATTTAACTTCCCCCCAGATATGTGTGGTTTATCTAGGACTGTCTCACTTCATCTTTTGCAGACAGCAGACATCCTTTGTGTTTCCTCTTTTCGAACGTAATAAGACACACAAAGCTTTTCAAATAGTAGAAAATCAAGGATCCAGAAAAGACTGCTGCAATTTTAGGAAGTGTTTGTAAATCCAACAAATGTCCCACCTGTTTCTGCAACGCTTTTGCACTGCAAACTCCTGGTCCCCACTCAAAACCTCCTTTTAAAATGCAGGTAGAAATGTCAGGGAGATACATCACAACACAAACACACAGCACAGTTGCCAGACAAAGCTCTTTTAAAGGTGCGTACCTTTGTGTCCATGATTTGAAATAGGCCGCCAGACAGACTCGACAATAGGTCATTAATCACACCGAAACTCCCCAAAGACGCACGAGCCGGATGTGCCATATTGTTTTTCTGACCCAAGTTCACTTCAAGCATCAGTTCAGACTCAAAGCTTTGACCCTGTGACTCAGAGACCATGGAGATCTTCTTGAAGGTTTCAAACATTTACTGCAGCTCTTGATGTGAAGAAGCAGATCAGAACTAGGAGTTCAGTGAAATGTCGTTTGATAGAATTTGCTACACAGCTTTAGTCACAGCTCAAGAAAGATACTTTATATTGATGCAAGCTTGTTCTTTAGTGGTTTCCGTCATTCGCAGAAACCTCAGCAGGAGGTGTTCGGAAGTATCAGCGGTTGGTTTGCCAGTGTTTGCAGGAAGTGTCCTGCACATTGTTTTGCAATTACAGGGAAGTGAGCAAGGACCGACTGAAAGTCAACTGTACAAACATGTTTTGGTGGTGGAGGGTTGTTGCATGCAAGAGAGAACAATCCTACGTCCAGCTGTTCAAACTTTAACAATTTTTTAAAGAAAAAGAAACAGCAAACAAGGAAATCTAATTGGCACCTGTTTGTTAATTTAAAATTCTATGACTTTAATTCATTACAATTATCATACCAATACTGTGGAGGAGGCCGAAAGCATGCAATTCCCACAATACATCTCATTCTTTCTGTATAGACATTAAGGAGTTGTCTTTTCCAGCTTTATTATGTCATTTTTTCATATTTGGAATTAAGGGATACAGTATAATACTCCCTCCCTCTGCGCTCGCTCTCCTGCTCCCGTTATCTGAACATACACTGCCACCTCTTGGTGTTTCTCTGCAGCTACAGACAATGTGTTGTCACTGGGGCAGACTTTGCTTAACTTTGGCCCATTCAGTCATTTTGGAGTGATCCATTCACCCATCCCTCTATCTCTAACTCCAGAATAAACCAGATTAAACATCCTTGTGTTGCAAGGAGGAGTGTAGTCATTCTTGTGAGGAATGTGGAAGACAAACATCATGCTGGCAAATAAAATGTGCTTGAAAATCGGAAGCTGTTAATGCATTTTAAACTAACAGCAAAACTTCCAAAAGCAAGACACAAAAATAGCAAGAGAAAATAACTTGAATGAAATCTTTTAGAAACTGCATTCAACAGTTAGCAGTGCTGTATTGTGCTTCCAAACCATTTCTCCATTTGTCTCCCAGTACACTCCTATATAGGGTAGGAGCTGCATTTCTGGTTTAAACTGGCCAATCAGGACAGATCCATCCATCCATCCATCCATTATCTACACACCACTTAATTCTCACTAGGGTCTCAGGGGGGCTGGAGTCTATCCCAGCTGACTCAGGGTGAAGGCAGGGGACACCCTGGACAGGTCACCAGTCTATCGCAGGGCAACACTTAGAGACAGACAACCAAGCACACTCACATCCACACCTCCAGACAATTTAGAATCACCAATGTACCTCAACATGTTTTTGGACTGTGTGGGAGGAAGCCACGCTGCACATGCAAACTCCACGCAGAAGGATCCCGGGTGCCCCCACCGAGACGCAAACCAGCGACCTTCTTGCTGTGAGGCAACAGTGCCACCAACTGTGCCACCTTGCAGCCCCAGGACAGATCTATTATCCAATTATATTTGAGATCCCACTTACTCAGGGAACCTATTAGAAAGCTGCCTTAGAGGCGTGCCCCCTTTGTAATCTCCAGGACAAGATGCTGCAAGGAAGAAACTCAGGTGAAGCCTTCTGCAAACTTAACTTTTTTTTTTTTTTTTCTAAATCAGGCTGCTCACTTTAATCAGACAAGTGAACTATCAATAAAAAGTACAATTTTCTCTGTAGCCTCAGGGCTAAATACATTAAACAGAAAAACAAAATGGTGTGCCTTTAATGCCCACCTCTCTACACAAAAGGTCTGCATGTGGTCAGGTACGCAGCTCGTGATTCCTAACATTGTTTAACATGTATTCTCAGAATCTACAAAATGAAAACATAAGCACTTTAAATTGTGTCTAGCAACTAGTTTTTCCCTGGAACCTCCTCAACACAAAAACCCAGGGATCTGCAGAGAATAATGAAATAACAATTAATAATATAATTACCCTGTGATGTTCCCATGACTTAAATATGATATTTTGTGACAGTTGTGATGCAGGTGTAAGTCTTATGGAGTGGTGGAATGTAACAATTAAAATTTACTCAAGTACTTCACTTAAGTACAAATTTAAAGCACTCTAACTTACTTGAGCATTTCCATTTTATGCAGATTTATTCTTTTTACTCTGTTACATTTGTCTAAGTAGCTACTGTTCAGACTCGTCCTGTCCACTGAAATTATGCATCTCCAGATTTGGTAATGTTGGATTTGGATTTTTCAAATAAATTTAGGGCTTGAATGCCCTTTTATGGGTTCAGAACATTCTTCTATTTCCTAAATTATAAATACTAATGATCTTGGATTAGCTGTAAAATGTCACAAAGCTGAGAAAAGGGCAACCTTTCATGAAAAGTTTTAGAACCACGTGATACGAACATATGATGATCTCATGGATCATAATTCATTACTGTGAATTAAACTACCCAACAGTTTAGAAAGTAGTTAAAATGAGTTGAACCTTAAACATCTACAGCAGTTAAATGCAACATGCACAGTAACTCAGAAGTGATATTGATCCAGAAACTTTATATAGAAAGAGAACATTTTTGTCAC
>NW_007578033.1:562668-635617 GCF_000690725.1 Stegastes partitus
CTGAGTGCACACTGTAGTCTGATTGCAGCTCAAATAAAGCAGCTACAGTTTCACTTTGAGACATGCTTTTGGCTATTTTTTCCTTTCTTAGAAAGGCAAAGTCTATGCTTTAATAGTATGAGGCTTTTGATAAAACCATCTTGAACAAATGTATCCATGCAAATAAGGTATTTCCAAAGAAGTTTAGGAGGAGAGATGGTATCGGTATCGGTATCGGCAGATACTCAAAGTTGAAGTATTGGTATCGGTATCGGAAATCAAAAAGAGGTATCAGTCCATCCCTAGTTATTCGTAAAAATCACATTTAAAACAACAGCTGTTGAGCAAAAATGCTTTGCAGTAGAAAAATAAGACTGATATTACCTTGTTAATTAACCTAACAAGTTTAAATGTTGAATTTAAGACCCTACAGTGTTATTTCTCATATGAATTTATTTTAACGGTTAAAACCATACAAAAATATACATAATGCAACTTTATCTGTTATACATATTAAGTTTTAGTATCTGCTATATACATCGCATTTTACTGCACAATGAGTACTTTTACTTTAAATCTTTAAACAAATATTGCTGCTTTATACTTTTACATCAGTTAAGTTTAATATGCAGGACTTTTGCTTGTGGTGGAGTATTTGCATAGCATGGTATTCTACTTTTACTGAAGTAAATGATCTGATAATTCTTCCACCACTGGTCTTATTTCTAATCCAACTTATTTAGATGAACCAAACTTGATGTTAAGCCACACACTTAATCATTTTAAGTCTTTACTGTGATCTCCAGGAGACAATGCTGAAATGATTTTACATGTCAGTCAGTTGAACAACAATTTAAGGTGGACTTTGTCTCGTTAAACACTCTGTATGGGAATAAAATTGAACACCCTAAAGGATTTTAAAAGGATTTTATGATTACTATTGACACACATCCCTGACTGGAATATTACACAATTATAACGCTGATCAAACTTTAAACACAGTGGCTTCAAATGAAGTCCATAGCAATTACATCCACTATGGAATAACAATACATCCTCACGTTCAGTTTTAATTGATGTTTTCTCTCCGGCAGTTTGGACTTCAGACGCTGTTCGGCGCTCTCGCACCATGCAGAGGATTCCTCTGCTTCCCGGAGAAACACACCGGCAGCCCCTGAGTCAGTGAAACCCCCCCTCAGAAACTCAGCAACATCCAGCATCCAGCATTTCAGCCTTGAACACCGGAGCGCACAGGCACGCAGCCGTCCGCGGGAGCGCACCGACCGGGACCGGGACCGGGCATGGGCGGGATGGACGCACCGAACCGGAGAACCGCAGGGGTTGGTCGGGTGGGAGAGGCACAAGCTGAAGGCGTGAGGGGCAGTACACCGTCCGTTTCCATTTAATTCCTGCCTTTTACGCAGCGCGGAGAGGTACAGTAGTCTGCCGCCTGACAGTAATCCGCTCGCCGGGAGGAGCAGGGAAAGCCCTTCCCTGACTGAGCCGGAGTGAGGGAGGGAGAGTTTTAAGTAGGACAGGGACCGAGAGAGTTGAAAAGAGCGCTTTGTCATATTTTGGAGCTTTTGTCCTGCTGCTAGAGGCTTAAATGAACTGACTGATACGGACTCTGAGGGCGACTCTGCTGGAATTCACTTGGCACCATGAGCGGACCAACAAATGGTAAGCAATGTGTGAGTCTGCCTGATCAATAACACAGTGTCCTGGGAGGGTTTAACGTGAAGTAGACATAAACAGCCCCTCACACAGGTTATTGATCACTGACTCACTTATTGACAGTGTATTTCATCATGCCACTAACTAGCTTTTTTTTGTCAGTGAATGTTAGAAACAGACAGATATTGTGTATTAACAGGATTCAGCTTCATGACTGTCAACAGTGTGATGCAGATTTATGTGCAATTAGGGATTCATTTTATTTAGTAAATGTGCAAAATTATCGCTCCAATTCATTCATTTTTTATTTTTTTGTGGCAGAGTTCCTTTGAGAAAGAAATCAAGTCTGTAGCAGCTACTCATATTTTGGAGAGAGAAGAGAAGAAGACAAAAGAGCACATTTTTGTGTGCCACACATATTAAAATACCACAATGTCTAAACATAGAACCAACAGACAGCACGCTTTATTAATGTGAAACCACCAAATCCCAAAATCTATTTTCCAAAAAATCCAAGTGGCTCTGCAGATATGACACCATCTCCTCCTCTACTAGCCTCTCTGTTTTATATCTCCCACCTCAGGGAGATATTCAACCTTATAAGGGCTCCAGTGGGGCCAAACTGGTACAATTACAACCTTGTCGGTGTAGCAGAAGGGCCCCGACTAGAGGAAAAAAAAAAAAAGGAGGGGGATTATCTTTTGGCTGAGTGGTTTGGTTCACACTATGACAGAGCTTATTGGTTTTTATCCAGGCTGTTAACCCATGAGGTGAAAGGTCAGAGTAAATATGCAACGCTGTTGATCAGAGCAGAATAAATGGCTTCGTTGACTTTGAAGACATTTAAGGGAGGATTGAAGAAAAACGGAGGTGACATCACATGTCATTTTTTGTGTGAGTATCAAGTTGGTGTCTGTAACGAAAACTGTGAGGTCATGAAGAGTGAAATTTAAGCACATCTGAGCAGATCCACCTCCTGACAGGCAGCATCCCCAAAAGTTTAGTGAAAGCGACACAAAGCAGCATCAAAGAGGCACAAAGTCTGACAACTGATGCACCGAGGGAGTCAAAAAAAAGTTCATTCTGACAAACGGACTGTTTGAAACTTGTATCTTTATAGGCGGCTGTTTTGATGTTGTAGACCAGAGGATCCCAAACCGAGGGTTGAGGTCTGTCACTGGGTCATTAGATAAATCTGAGGGGTCACCAGACAATTAACAAGTTAACATTTGAGATGTTTTTCCATTTTTCTTCTTTTTCGTGAAAATTGCTGGATAACTTCACCTCACCACAACTTGATAGTTGAAAGAAAATTAGAACCTGGTTGAGCAGTGGTTTTCAACTTCAGGGAAGGGGACCTCAATGGGGTCACAAGAAAAAATGCTGAGGGTCACAAGAAAACAAATTGGAAAAAAAAAATTTTTTTTGGACTTTTGTGGATTGTACTTATAGTGTCCTGTTTATTTTAAGTTTTAAAGCCCCTAATATAAAACAAAATAAATAAACAGAAGAAGGAAAGAAGTAATTTTTTGGTTGGTTATTCCACTTCAGCATGAAATTTACAACATGGTAAGATGACAGTTTGGTCAACATGCACACACACTGAGGCAAATACAGGTCAAATGGTTTTTCCTTCATCAATTCCAGTAACGAGAACAACATTTACTAATAATAACAAACACGCAAACACAAAAATAACACGGAGTCTCTCGGCCGCACACAGGTGGCTCAGATCTTTATATGTCTGTTGTTCTAGTCCTTATGCTGCCATCTGGCCACAGAACCAATGCCAGCCTCTGTGATGCAGACACACACACCCAACACACACACATAGTGGAAATGCACTTTGTTAGGCAACATTTTTGTCCCAGTTTTACCTTTTTTATTTTTTCCTCCTGAAAACATTTATCGATTCACAACTGTCTCTGTGCGTCTCTCTCCTGCTGTCATCAGCTTAACCTGCCAGCATGTTGTGTTTGCTGCGATTGCATAATACTCTTGGATGCAGCAGCATTAACTGTAAAGTAATTGAACAGAGCAGAATACAGTAGGATTGTTGCTCAGATTGCTTTGCAGCGTGCTGTACTGTACTGTTGACTGCTATAGGAAATCAAATACAAATTGATCACTATCTGTCAGAGTGAAATCTGTTCATCCTGCTCCTCCTTTGTGTGTCATCCTACCGTGACAGAGACTGAGCAGTACATGCATATGTTGTGTGTTTCAAGCAGCATGAAGAAAGAACTTGTTTCACTAAGAGGGATTTGACCAGTTTCATAAGCGAGGATGAAAGAGGTTTAATCCCAGAAAGGCCCTTCTGTCTCTAGTACTATGCTTTTTTCAGCATGTACATGTACAAACTCGAGATCATTCCGAGCTTTTTGTGACAAATTTACAATGCGCTTTTGAATTTGCTGCCCTCCATGATTAACATAAATAAAAAATGCTGAATTTGTTAAAAATAAAGTTAGCGCTGGATGATACAAACTGAAAAGAGAAGTAATTAGTGAAGTTCATTCGTGCAAATATGTTAGAAATAATAGTTATTAAAGCAAATTTGTACCATAGCAACAAATTGGACAGTACACCGAAATGTGTGATGCAGCTTCTAGGATGTGAACTGAAAAGAGAAGTCCAGTTTCTCCACAAGTGCATGAGTGACAGTTTATACTAAAGTCCACTTGCAAGTTTTAAGAATGTCATTGTCTTCCTGTCAGGACCTTATATAAATGGTTGTAAGTCATGCTGATCTCCCTGCAGGACTAACAAACTTAACAAGAGCCACATTTATCAACCACAACAATAAAACCACCTTCCTAGTATTGTGAAGGTTGCCCTTGTGCTGCTAAAGCAGCTCTGACCTGTCTAGGCCTGGACTCCCTAAGACCAGAAGGTGTCCTGTAGTATCAGGCACCAAGATGTTAGCAGTAATTCTAGGAGGATGCAAGGTGGGGCCTCCATGGACAGGACTTGATGTCCAGCACATCCCAAAGATACTCAATGACATCTGGCAAATTTGGAGACCAAGTCAACACCTTGAACTCTTTGTCATGTTCCTCAAACCCCTCCTGTACCATTTTTGTAATGTGGCAGAGAACATTATCCTGCTGAATAAAGCCACTGCCATCAAGGACTACTGTCTCCATAAAGGGGTGAACATGGTCTACAATAATGTTTAGGTAGGTAGCCATACCAGGAGCTAAGGTTTCCCAGCAGAACACTGCTCAGAGCATTACACTGCTTCTACCAGGTTGTCTTCTTCCCATAGTGCATCCTGCCGCAAGCTCTTTCCCAGATAAACCACACACACATCCGGCCACATGGTGTAAAAAGAAACTTGATTCATCAGACCAGGTCATCATTTTCCATTGCCCAGTTCTGACATTTACATGTGGATTGTAGATGCTTTCAGCGATGGACAGGGTTCAGCACAGGCAGTTTGACTGGTCTCTGACACCGTTCTATTACAGCCAGCATTAAGGTTTTCACCTGTTTCTGCTACAGTAACCAGCCTTTGCTCCTCACTCACATCAGTGAGCCTTGGACACCCATGACCCCGTCACCAGTTGTTCTTCTTGTGCCAATTCTGGCTCTAACTTCCTATTACATACAAGGAGCAAGAAGATCCTCAGACCCAGTCATGTAGACATCACTGTTTGGTCTTTGTCGGTCACTTAGATCCTTGCATTTGCTCATTTTTCCTGCTTCCAACACTTCAAGGACTGGCTGTTCACTTGCTGCCTAGTATATCCCACCCTTTGACAGATGTCACTGTAACAAGGTAATCAATGTAATTCCCTTCACTTGTCTGTGGTTTTAACGCTGTGGTTGATTGGTCGCAGTTACAAAGTCAATCACTGAGCCGTCTTCATTTTCCATGAACCCTCAGTTGAATGTGTGCGGTATTATGCTTCTGTCTTTTGTTATCATTTGATGGCGTGTTTTCTGTGTTACTAATCCACCAGAGTTGGTCGTCTGAGTGTTGGTATAACTTCAAACCAGAGTGTCACGATTGATTTCTCAAGGTTCAGAGGAACAACATTTCTGCTGTTATTTGAAAGTAAGATTTAACTTGTGGGTTTGTTTCTACTTAATTTATAAGATAAACCGGAGACCTGTTTTCAAACCTCGATGCACATTGACACTTGTGTTTAGCTGCCACATGCTCCTGTAACAAGACCGATGAAAAAGAAGGCATCAGACGCCTCATCTGTTTGAGGCAGTTGCTCCGTTTTTTTTTTTTTTATCGCACTTTGATCAGATGTTTGAATTCAGTTGAAAGAAAGACTAAAGGAACGGCCTCAAAATGACAATAAGTGACATGTTTTTGATCCTCTCCTCTCCTCTCCCAGCAGTTCAGTACCAGTCGGGCCTTTACGGAGGAAACAACAACAGCAGCTCTCCTCTCTCCAGCCGTGGAAACTCGCCCATTGTTTGCGAGCGCTGTGGGGAGGTTTGTCGTGGGGAGGTGGTGCGAGTCAAGAACACACACTTCCATGTTCACTGCTTCACTTGTCAAGGTAAAAAAAAAAAAAGGAAGAAACGTGCATGCATTGAATATGCATTAACACGTCTACAAATGTGCATACACTCACGCCTGCTCCCATTCTTCACTCTCACGCGCAATTATTCAGTTGTTTGTCAGTCTTGGACTAACGCATGGGTTTTCATGTGTGGATTCCACCCACATCAATTTGCATAATTAAATATTAAATAATTACCAGTACTCAGACAAGAAGGAACCAACACAATTGAATCACTGATAGCTTGTGTCCTCGCTGAAATAGAAGCTGAACTTCGAGCAGACCAGGATCAAAGCCAATTACAAAGTGTATTATATAAGAAAGAAAAAAAACGGGACACCTGAACGTAAGTCATTGGAAAACATTGCTGTCTCCAGAGACGAAAGGTGAGGTGGGATATCTCTGCAGTGAATGGCAGAGGAAAGGTCTTTGATCTTTGAAACATTAGAGGGATTGCAGTTTTTGTGTTATCCCAGCATCCCCTGCAGCACAGTCATGGAAGTCAACCGAAGGTACACAGGCGTGCATTTTCTTCTTGTTGTTTTCATGCTAGAAACCTTTGATAAGTACATGTAAACCACTGAGACTTATGCTTTAAGAGAGAATGACACACTTAATTGTAGGATATAGTTAATAATGTTTGAAAATATGCTTATTTGCTTTGTTGCTGAGCGTTGGATAAAAACATTAGTTTTACGTCCATGTCTATGCCAAATATCAGCAACAAGCATAAAGAGTAGAAGCAGGGGGAAAACTATGAAAAAAAAATCTGTTGGAAACTCTAATAAACATTGTTTAATTTGCTTATTTAGTAATTTAGTAAGAACAATGTTTATGAGGTGGAACTATTTGTTTCCTGGGAGCAGTGATTTCCTCAGGTCTTCACTGGTTGCCTGGAAACCAAACAGCGCTGACAGTAATCCAGGAAGTCACTCGCTCAGCCAAGAAAACAGTTCAAATACACTAACATTTTCCTATAAAACCACAAATTGGCACTTTTACATCACTGTTTGCCAAACAAGGTCTTCATCCTCCTGGCATCCAAGCTGTGGCACTATTTGAGACGGTTGGAACATCCATCTACTAACACAAACAAAAACATTCACACACTGAGCTGCAGATATCAGCCAAAGGGTGGAACTAGGAAGCAAGTTTGACAAAGTCGGGCTTTCTTTGCGTTAGCTGGCTTAACAAAACCTAAAACCCCAATTAGAAATAATGGGTGTTATGACGGTGGTACTTTGTTACCCATTTCTTCATCAGGCTCTGTTCGTGCTCCTATGACACATTGTTTAACTCTTCCTCCACACAAAATAAACTGATCATGTGCCACGTACTTCAGACAAGAGGATCGAGCTGTTATAATGGAGAGCTTTGAAGAATTTATTCCGCTAAAAAGCGCTCTCACTGCAAATGATGCTAGAGATGAATGCTGGTATAAAATTGTTGATGTTGTAAGTTAATCCATTTATTGTTCCACTCAGTGCACTCTCAGTTCAGCTGCTTATCTCTAATGTGACAGCTGCACGTTGAAGCTCCCAAGCTGTAAACTTCATACGTTTAAACTTGATACTCAACAAGTACATTTAGGTCCCACATGTCCTATAATGAAAGAAATCACTTTAGTTTTGTCCAAATCCAACTGAAATTAATATTATTGATTAAATATTCTTTGTGAGAAATACCAACAGACGAATCAGTTTTCTAATCTGGGTTTTTATTTGCTGTGGTTTCAGCAGTGTAGAAAAAATCATACCCAACATAAAAGCATATTTATGCGTTTTCTGCATCACTAACTGAATGCATGTAGGTTAGTTGCAAAGCAACACACACAGTTTGCAAACTGTAACTGCACGGCTTCATTCAGTGGTACAGTACTACCCGTTTATTATCACACCCTTCGTCCAGGATGCAATTATGACTATATCCGGGAGTTTCCAAAAGCAGGTTTCAAGATGGCGGCGAGTTTGGATGTGAAAGCTAGCCTAGGTACTGGACCAGCACGATCTACATGCTCTACATTAGACGTATTTAGCATGTATTTGGGAAATAAAGTACAGTCGTGACTCGATACTCCAGCACTAAATGTAAAACCTTCTTTTTTGTTGGATAGCAAAGCTGTCGGATTGTCAAGACTGAGGTCGAAATGCAAGGAGGGCTTGATGCTTGAAGGGTAATTTGCTGTTAATATTCATTGTTTATAGTTGTTCTAATAACTAGTGTATAGTTAAAACACTACGCATCGCTGGATTTCACGTGTAATTGACCGGTGCGCTTGTGCACGTTCCGACCACTTCCACCCCGGGGGAGCGCTCCGATGGGGTGAAAGTGTATTTAGGGAAAGAAAACAAGACTTGTTTTACACTTTTATTAAACATGAAGTATGCACATGAAAAAAGGTCAAACATTAACCCTATTCAGGACTTTTGGGGTCTTTTGGACCCCAGGCCATTTGGTTTAGGTGACATGTATTGTTTTTGATTTTTGAAGATTTTTTTTAAATGTAAAAAGAGGGACATTTGTCATGCATTTGGATGTATTTGGAAAATACATCAACTTATCAGAAAATGTATTTAACATAGTATAAAAGTCTATAATGAACATCAACAAAATATTTTGCACATATTCTTTCTTGTGGTCCAATGGACCTCGAAAGACCTTCTACGTATGGCAACATGAAAGTCCTGAATAGGATTAAAACTGCCTACTTTCTACTTCCGATCAGTAAACATATTTACAAGGAAGTAAAGGTCTTTCTTTCCTCTAACGAATGAGCTCACACCTGTGGGTCTCTCATGGAATATTTTAGCCTTTGTCGGTACTAAAAGCCACCCCATCAATAAAAATTACTTCCTTTAATCAGAGGGTATACAGAGGATTAACTTATCATGATTAACTCGCTGAGTGACGACATGCTCTGCAACAATGCGATTCTCTTTGATGTGCCCTAATTAATCTCAGACAGTGTGTGAATAACTCAGTGAAGCAGATCTCAGGTGAGCAGGTAATTGACAAACAAACAAACAAACACATTGCCTTCCGCGGCTGACCAGGGTGTGATGATCTGCCATGCATGAACGACGCTTGGCCCATGAGCCATAACGATCAGCCGACCATGACTTTAAACGGGCAAAAGTTATTCCTGGAATCAATTTCGGGGAATTTTGTTATGACATTATTCTATGACAATAACTGGGCTGCTTTGCTATAGGTTATATAGGAAATGATTCGGGACTTCGATATTTTATGATTATAAATGGGATATTCTATAAAGCGGTATGACAATAAGTGGGCAGCACTGTATTAGCAACATACAGCTCAACAGGTTTGCAGATATAATGCATTTCCTCAGCTGAGATTCTGTATTGCTGAGAGGGAATATGGTCGGAAAAAGAACAAGTGAAAGGGCAGTGCTTCTTACAGGCGATTTAAATCCCAAACTGTGAACAGAATCTCCTCTGGAGCAGGTCATCTGTGCAGCATCAGTTACCATGGCGATCAAGCCAGGTTAAAAGAGAGCCACCTTCATGTCACTGAAAACTTGGGCGTTACGCTCAACGTGCCGCACGAACCCACAAATCTCGCCTGGTAGTACAAATCATATATGTGTGAGTACAGTGATAAAAAAAAAGCAGAAACAAGCATGAGCGTCCACTTGTTTCCCCACTGTTTTTGTGTTTACATTTGTGCAGTTGTGTGTCCATGTATTGCATATACGTAAGCACTTTGTTTGGGCGCATGTTTGCTGCACGTGTGTCTTTGCATGGTTGAGCTCCACCACTGAGCAGGTGGGACAGAACGCACTAATAGAGGTCTGGAGTCAGCAGCCAGCTTAGCAGTGCAGTCAGCAGCTTTTTTCAGCCCGTCGTCAGACTCCAACCAGCTAACCTCCTTTCCCGGCCCGAGACCCACACAGTCTCAGAGCGAGCTGCAAGACAACACAGTTTTCTCTGTTTGATCTGCCAGTAGAATCGCCTCAACGCTCTCAGTCACAAAGCACCAAAGAGGAGGATTCCTTTTTCAGAATTTGTCATGAAATGCCATATTTTATCTCACGCTACATTGTTCACTGGAGATCTTAAAAATAACCTGAACTGAAATAACCTCTTTCTTTATTTGTTTGTTTGGATGATTGATGGCGTAACTGACTCGTCGTTTGCTCAATCAAAGCACTCATTCCTACCGATAGGACACAAGCCAGATTTATTGACGGAAGTGTTCTCTCTTTGATATTAAAGTAGTTATTATTATAGACAATTGATCTTGCAGAGTAAGCTTAATGACTTTTAGCTAATGGACTGAGGAGACATCAGCTGATGAAGTGGACAAGAATCAAAACGTCGGCTTTTAGCACACAGACATCTTTGTTTCTTTTTTTTCTCTGCTCATTATCTTTTCCTCGTCAGTCCTCCTCCTCTCTGTTGCTTGTGTGACATCCTTTGTTTGTAGCTGTGAATGTCAGAGAGTTACAATGCAGCTTTGTTTGGTAAACAGCATAATCGTCTGTTAGTGCGGCTACTTTGGATTGAAGAGGGGTGTTTTGGCACAAGGAGAGGAGAGGAGATTTGGGGTAAATGAGAAATGGGAAGAGATAAGCAGAGGGAGATAAATCAGACAACAACCTTGTGTGTGATTGGAGATGTGTTTCATCGTGATATTGGGAGGTGACATGGATTAAAATGTACATTCTTATTTTTATTCTGCACAGACAGAGCTGTGCTTGATACATAAGCTTTGTTCTTGTTTTAAGCAATATATTTTGAAGCATTTGGACCTTGGTGCTGGAATTACTAAAGGGAAGTTAATGCAGCTAAAAATAACGTTATAATTATCAGCCTAAAACTCTATTGTTCCTGTGAGGTTGGGATTTTGAGTGAAAATATATCAACAGGTACTGATTGGATTTTTGTGAAATTTAATAATGGTATTCATGTTGTAACAACCTTTATCTAATAACTTTTCATTCAGGTCTGAAGTTTTTTGCTTTGATTTGTAACCAAATGCCTGCAAAACTAATTCAATTATGTGTCTTAGTATTGATATATGTCATGATATCACACGCTTTCTACATAAAATTTGAAAGCATTATGTTTAGTATTAAAAGACAGCCATTTTTTTCCCTTTAAATTAAAGCTGGGATAAGTAATATTTTTTGTTATCATCATTAGGTAGAAATTGCATAATAACCTTTCAACATATTGTATTTCAAGGTTCTTTTAGAGGGAACTAGACTTCTGCGCCTCCTTCTGACTGTTTTCCGAATTTAGAAATTCTAAACCACGGCAGGAGATTTTAGCCAATCATTGGTCTTTTTACCTGCAGCAGGTGTGATAGTATAAAGAGCAACAAAATCCAGAATGAGTCCAAGATGTGACGGGGGTTAAACAGCTAACGTTCAACTCAGAAGAGTGGGGTTCATGTGCAGTATGAAACTTGACTTTCTTTGTGTGTTTGCTTGTCTGGTGGATGAAGCTTAGAGCAGAGAGTGGAGAGCTGCAGGAGGAGGGCTGTATATCTACAAATTCTGGCTTTTATTTCTTGTCTGTGTTTCAGTCAAGCACAGCTTTAATCCAGCAGCTGGGTATTAACCCTCTGAACCCTAAATCGTTTTTTTTTTCTCTCTCTTGACACATTTTACTCACTGTGGGCTTATTTTTCACAGCAGTATAAAGTCCTGCACCTCTTTGGAAACAGCACAACTATAACTAGAAGCAGAGAGAACTCAAATATGTCTTACGTGCAGTAAACCAAAGTCTCAATGCAATAATAAAAAATCTTATGAAAAGAAAAAAAATGAAAGGTGGGTTTCGTCGATCATTACTTTATAACAGTTGAAAAATCCTGGAAGCCACAAATACAACACTTTGTAGTGCCCACAAGGGTTGCCAATAATGGAAAAAAGAATGGTGGCTCTACATAATGAAGAAATTTAGAACTTACATTTTTAATTAGGCCCTGCGATAGACTGGCGACCTGTCCAGGGTGTCCCCTGCCGTCGCCATAAGTCAGATGTGATAGACTTCAGGCCCCTTGTGACCCTATGGAGGATAAAGTGATGTATAAATAATAAATGGATAAATAGATGGATTTTGAATTGTTTTTAATACTTGTCCCCTCTCTGCTCTGTGTAAACACAGCCTGCAGTTCATCCCAGTTTGGCGGCAAAGTCCCTGAATTTTTTTCCTGTGACTGTTGGTCACAGATGAATCACTCTTGGCTTTTAGGTTGTGCCAAGAGGTGCAGAATCTTTTCTTCTTCTTCTTCTTCTTCTTTTTGTAACAGAATAATGAAAATGGTTTATTTTTGGCAAGTTTCTAAATGAGAAAAGACACATAGAATAAAGGGATTTTCATGAAATATCACAATTTTAAGTTTTTAAAGTCTAGTGATTCTAGCTGGTAAATGGCATCACTTTGGCCATTTTTTAAACAATAACATGCCTTTTAAACTCACCAACAGGTTTTGCTTTTCAGAGGATTAAAGGAGGAAATGCAGTGGTATCAATGTAGTATAATTATATCAGTAAGTAAATTACCAACCACCATTTTAACAAGTGTTTATGTCCCATTGAACAGTTCGAGTCTAAACTTTCAATTTTTATTTTGGAAATGAGAACAAGAAATAGACACTTCAATGCACACCAGTGTTTACAACGAGGCTGATCACTCACAAGCACAGAGGGAAAATCCCTGCAAATATTATCTTTCTGCTCTCATAAAATATGGAACCAGTTCATAAACTTGCCCTCATTTTAAAATGAATGATGACAGTTTTTGGAATATTGGCTCCACATCCTGCTGGTTATGCAAATATATAGTCGTAACTCCTCAATCTGACTGACAAATGTTATTACTTAGCTATTAAAGAGCCCCACTCTAACAGTGTTGCCAAAAATCCATGTTGGGGCAGATATTTCTGCCCTATACTGCTCTTACCAACCACTCCATGAGTTAGACTGTACATTGGTTCAGCTTTCTTCCCCAATCACCATCTCTTTGATCCATCCTGATCACACTCATGCAAATGCAGAGGAGCAAAGGAAATCCATCCTGTGTTGATGATGCAAATGGATGAGAGAAGACAGTGACAGGACGGCAGATGTGTGCTGGATGGACAGATCGATAGCCTCATTGATACCTCCCCTGGGTTCCCCCCCTGTCTCATCCTCATCTCTTCACTCTGCTGTCTGCTTCCCTTTCTGCTCACATATGATGCTCTTTCTCTTTTTCTGCTTCCTCTAATCTCTCCCTTGACTCCCATCTTGCCTTTCTTTGCTTTTCTCCATGTCTCGTCTCAGCCTTGTGTCTAAAATAATCCTCTCTCTTGCCCTCTCTTCCCCTCTCCTCTCCCTTTTTTTTTAAAGACTAGAATATTTAACCATCATCTGTGACCTTACAGCATTGCATTTGTAAAGAATTAATTCAATCATTACAGGAAAAACAGGACAAATCCTCCAGATCCTCTGATTCTCTCTGCGTATGGAAACATTTTACAATAAAG
This sequence comes from Stegastes partitus, assembly GCF_000690725.1. Taxonomy (NCBI): domain Eukaryota; kingdom Metazoa; phylum Chordata; class Actinopteri; family Pomacentridae; genus Stegastes; species Stegastes partitus. The sequence goes on from NW_007578033.1 coordinate 576,345, forward strand.
GTTTAATTTCCGTCAGAGTCTCTCTTCAAAGGTGATGAAGAACAGACACCCGCTAATTTATTTGCTACAGCTGCAGGTGCTTCACCTTCTCAAAAGGATTTAAAACAGATTTATACGATTCTCCCTACATAGTAAAGTGTGCTGCAAAGCCTGACCCACTTTGGAATGAAACAAGTTTGTGTTTCAGAAGTGAAGCATACCAGGAGCAAGATTCTGTGTATGTTATCAGTATTAGTGTACGCTCAGCCATTCAGACAGTCACGGATGGCCTGCCTCTTTCTTCAGAAGAGACTTCAAGGACAAACTGCGAAGCACTAACCGCTGTATCAGCTTTGCAGCACTGTTTTCTGTGTGTCCTTGCATGAGCGTTTGCACAGGAGTTCAGAGTGCTGGTGTTCTCCTTTGTTTCTGTGCGTGTTTGTACTGTATCCTTTTATGTGTAACTAAAAGCTAAATCACAAAGATGAGCCAGTCGACATGAGCATCATCGGGCCTCCAGGAGTTGTTGTTTCTTGCATCCATCTTCATTATATCTGTTCTTCTTAAATCTATTTTTCCTTTGCCTCCTCCTTTCATTGCCTCGACCTTTTGCCTCCGGCAGCAAACAAAGAAATCATTAGCTGCTGTCTTTCTGCCAATACTATGTGCATATCTGTGTCCAGAAGCTCTTCATTCTAATAGGCTACAAATCGCCGTTAACAGATGTAGAAGAAAAGTATTTGAATGCTTCAGTGCCTCTGACGAACTGCAGCTGAACTTGCCCCCCTGATGAGCGAAAGGGAGCAAAAGTAGGAGGCTGGTGATGAATTGAAGTGATGCAGCAGAGAGCGAAGAAGGGAATAAAGTTTTGGGATAAAAGGTAGCATAAGTTTATTTATTCATTTCTATTTATTTTATTTATTTGTGCCCTGAAAATTAATTTCAGTTTGCTATCTTTCCCTTTGTTTTGGCCAATAGCAGGGGAGATGTCACAATACCAGAAATAATATCATTAAAACTCCACGATTCTTGATACTTGACACAAATATTTTAAAAGGCGTAACACAGTAACGGTCGCCTCCCAGTGCTCTGAGCAGTACCCAGTTTATGTTAAGAACTATTGCTACATCAGCCTAAACAAGACAACCCCTCTTAGCTTTTGTGCAGATGCAGCTGTCACAAGTCACAAACTGTGCATTTCAGCATATGAACATTTTTCTGACATAAACTGAATTAACTGTCTTTGAGGTACTTGGATAAGGTGCTCTCTAAATTCTCTGTAGCACCATTTGCATGCTGGCTTTTGGTTGACTGTAACTTGTCCTGATCATCTGACTCAAATGCAAAATATGACCACATTACTCTTGATCACGCTGGACCTGCTGCACCACCACCAGTCGATCTAAAGTACCTCCGGCATCCTTTGGTATCGATGCTACGAGAGAAAAACATAATGTTTTCAGAAATATCTCACTGAATTGGCACCAAAGTCTTGTGAAATTCCTGTATTGTAGAAGTAGAAAATTAACACATCTCTGTGTAATATCTGTAAATAAAAACTGCTTTTGCATATGGTCGCTGTTCACTTCATGACAAACTGATTTTTGCACAGTCAAATTTCAATTCCTTCAGCCACTTTCTACAAAACGGACCTGCAAAAAGTGTCAGGCAGTTTATTTTGTCATCTCTACCCCTGAGAACTCTGTTTTCTCTTTCTTGCCACACTACTGAGGCTTGATGGAAGCAGTTTTACAGGATTTCTGACACTTTAAGGTTATGAAAAACACTTTTTGGGAGCCTCTCTGGATTATGTCCTCACCCTGCAGCTCCCAAACCTTTTTTCGTCATGCCCTTCCTCGAAAACAAAAATAGTTAAAGCATTGCTGCCGGAGTATATTCGTGGTAAACTCTAGCAAGAAGGAGGAGGAAAGGATTGAAGTCTGGAATAACCCTGCAGATGGTTGTAGTTAGTAATAGTCTGTTACTCCCTCTGCTACTGGATCAACCATCCAGCAGAATCAGTCACCAGGGGAGTTGTTTCACTTCAATCTATGGTGCCAACAGACTAGATTTACTAATATCAAACAATTGTAAGCTGTATGAAAACAGGTTGAGGAAAATGACACATTTTCAATGATGATCACTGATGATGTGGATTTTCTTATCACTGAGCAGACTCCTAGTTGATTAATTACCACTGAGCACAATGGGACTGAATCACTGTGTGTGGGACTCTGCTGTCTCTGATCTGCCAGGTTTTATTTAGCTCCTGGAAGAAGCTGTTAGTGCTGAATTAGCACACAGAAGAGAAGCTAAATGTAGAAAACCTTCAGTTTGGGACAACAGGTGGGGTCATGAAAGGTCATGATGAGGTCACACGGGGTCTTGCTGCGTAGGTCGGGCATGGAAGCTCCTGACAAGACTCTGAGCCGTTTGAACATTAAGCTTCAGTCAGCAAGTTCAAGTGGCAGCGGGAAAATTTGTCCCGGCTGTCCATGAAAGAGTAAAATGTCATGTGACAGAGAGAAAGTAATGGATGGTAGCAGGCAGGCACAGACTCATTTATATGCTGGGAGTCCTCCACTGTGACATTTTCTTCTTCTATTATAATTACACTGTAAATGTGTCAAATGAAATTTTTAGTTTAATGGAATTATTTATGTTCAGGCACACTCTTGTATATTATAAGACTGTGATAGAGACAGACCTTTCTGTGGTAGTGTCTGTGGGAATGGCTACACAACAGCTAGTGATGTTTTGGGATAACTCCAAAAGTGAATCCTGTACACAGCATGTGACGAACTTTACTAATAACCCATCATTAGGTGTGTCAGTTCTGAGACTTGAAATGGGTTATTGTTTATCAAAAGCCCTTTTAAGACATCGGATACACAACATTGCTGTGTTGCAAATGATTGGCTGTGTAGCAAATGATTGAATGACTGAACTGTAGCTTTCAGAGTGTAACTCTGTATGACGGCTCAAATGTCTGAAGTGAAGGGAAGTGTCGTTTACTGTAAGATCCTGATCGATCCTGGCTCCATGTCGGGAAAAAAATTGTAATTATAAGTAAGGAATGAAATTACCTCTGTTTTTGGTAATTTGCATAAATGCGCACAACTTTCCCATTTTTGGAAATGCTTGTGTGGATCATGTTGTTGTTTCATGCTGCTGGTATGTAATAAACTAAGAGGAAAGACTCCTACAAACAGCTTGAAGCAACAAACTAAACTTTATCACCTGTTATTGTTGTGTCACAACCTGAGGGCTGTACTTTTTGCCATCATAATTTTTTATATTCCTCATTGTTCACCATCGTAACAATCTGTTGACTGAAGCAGCTGCACACAGTTGTTTCATTTTGTGCAGAAGAAGAGTCACTTGGCACGTTAAATGTCCCCTTTTTATGTGAATGTGCACAGAGTCTGAAGCAAAAAGCCTGAGATGACAAAGAAAGTTTAGAACAACCTACGCGATACACGTAATCTCTGGCTGGGGCTTTAGTTTTTGTCAAGCCGGCTTACACAAAGAAAGCCTGGCTATGTCAAACTTGCTCCATAGTGCAGCCCTCTGGATTGCATTTAGGCTATTATTGCTGAGTCTTATTAATCTGACCTGTTACAATCTCTGTTTTCATTGCAGGAGAAGTTTATTTTTATGGTCATTTTAGTTTGTTTTAGATGCAAAGTTGAAAGTGAATGAGGGAGATGTTTTTTGGACCAGTAATGTTGCTGAAATGTGGAAAAAGCTTTGCCCTAATCGCTTCACATAACTCAGAGTAGGTTGTTTGTGCGCCTATATGTTAATGTCATGCCGTGCGGTTCAGACCTGTGCAGTGGTAACACCTGGGGAAGAGTCAGGCCAGACAGTAGGCTTCATCCTCTGTGGATGCCTTTGGAACATTTCATGGCAATCTGTCATTTACGGAGAGATTTCAGTCTGGAACAAAGTGGTGGTGGACCAACAGAAGGACCACAATAAGACTAGTAAAGACTATAGTCTGTGAGTTTTTTTGTTTTTACTATAGTAAAAACAAAAAAACTCACCAGGAAGTAACGCAACATTATGATGAATATGGTGTAAATCCATTTTGTTGTGTTTTGTGGTTGTTATACGCTTGGAGGCTAACTAACCAATAGTCGTCCAGCTCAAACTGTGATTGACAGATGCCGTGTTCTTCCTGAAGGGGGCAGGAACAGCAGCAACTCGCTGCTTTTCAGAGCAAAACATACTCTTTCGAACAACCTTAAAACCAGCTGTTGTACAGTCACGGTGAAATTAACTATATTTGTGGTATTTTGAGCTGAAAGACATACTGCAGGGATCTGTGAGACTTTGATTAATTTGCTGAAAAGGGCCACAGTATGGGACCGCTAAAGGGAGATTAGCCAGTATAAATACTCATGTATGGATCTTATTGGATGAGGACAGTTTTGGGAAATGCCCTTTGATTTGAAGCCCAAATATACCCAAATCCCTCCAGAGAGGCCAAGTCTCAACAGCTCCCTCTCTTTCCTGTTTCCCTACACATCTTAATAGCTTTTCATTTGGACAGTGATGAATGTGCGAACGCTATCAGCAGGGTGAGAAACGATGAGACGGACCATCCTCAAGTGTGTGTCTGTGGGAAACAGACAAGAAGGAAGAGCATCTTTATGTGTGTGTAGGTTTGTTTAGATCAGCTCTGGTGAATCCTAACTCACTTCAACATACGCTGACTTTTTAATTGAACCAGACACTAAAGAAACTAATAATGGTTGATTTATTGGTCATTATTGTACTCTGCAACATGCATGCGTGTTGTGTTGACTTACAGTATGTGAGTTTACACAATAATGCGTGTTACAACAGCTGTGAGTCTTCCTCTGTGAGCAGCCTCAGTCTCAGGCAGACTGATAAAGGTCATGCTGGCATTTTAAAGTTGTGCGACAGCAGCTTTGCCACAGAAGAGACAGAGAAAAACAAAAAAATACACACAGTACATTGTTCTTGTGTTTGAGATGATGTCCTATTTTTTATTTCCTGTATGCAAAAGTTTTCTATTGCAGCTCCCAGCTAACTGAACAGTGAGAAGATGATACAGTTAAAAGATAACGATAAAGATGAGCGTCATATCTGTGTTGGAAAGTCACATCCTCGGGTTTAGCCTTCAACACCGCAAGAGGAGGTTCAGATCTTTGCCATGCTGGTAAAAACTTTGAACTAACAGTTTGAATACAGTCATAAGTGTGTAGGAGGTGCATCCTTGTTTGAGGATTCTTCTGCAGAAATTCAGCAAAAAACAGGAGTTAGAAAGGAGACACAACAACATTACAAAATCACAGTGATATCAGTTAAAAATAAATCCAAATTAAAGGATTTAGAAAAACTTATCCAGGCTCAACTACAGCAACAGTGTCTTTACAATTCTGGCTGAAAAGTTGATCAGACAGCTGTAGCAGATTCAGATCACAGCTGCTCGTCTTCACAGAGAAAGAAAGTGAAAAATATAACCCCCAAATCTCACATCCTTATGATGACTTCTAGTCTGTCTATTAACTAATTTTAAAATGCAGCTGTTCATTTATAAGGCACTGAATCGGTCTGAATGTCTTAGATCATCTCGGACGGGTTCTGCTTACTGTCCCCAGAATCATAAACTAAACGTGGAGAAGCAGCATTCAGCCTGTAAGCTCCTCATATCTGAAACTAAATCCCAGAACGCTTGATATCTGTTCCAATTTTTAACTTTAAAAAAAACCAAAAAAAAAAAAACCTTGAAACTTTTCTTTTTGCAACATTTTTTTTTTGTTGTTAAATCAAATGTATTCATATCTCACACTGCATAGTGCCTGCCATTTCATTTTAGCTCATTTTTATGTTCTATCTTCTAAATTTTGTTCATATTTTGCTTTAATTTAACTTGTGTTTCCTTTGTATGTTTTCCCGATGTCTTGTGGTTGAAAGACTATATAACTGGAGTTGCCTCACGTTGATTCTGTGAAACAATGTCCCTGGAGTGTTCACAGTTATTGCTCTTTTTATAGTCAGAGGATACTATAGTGGTACTCCAGGCTTTCCGGTGATAAAATGTGCAATGAACAACAATATCACGTAAATATATTCCATATAACATTACAAGATGATAACTTTAAAAGCAAACTGTGTTTCATTAAAGTGTTTCCAACCAGTTCTCTTTAAATGAAAACCAGCTGCTTCATGTGTTTGGCTTGAGGCTTATATGATCTTTGAAAAGGTTCGTTTAAATGCTGTTTCACTGTGTTTATGTCTTCTTAAGCTTTACTATGCAGCATCTCCCTCTCGTGCTCTCTCACTCTCTGTCTGATCCACTTAACACGCTGGCTCGGATCAGATCGGATCCATTCACTCCGCTGGGTTTAAAGCCATTAGCTTAATTAGAGCCCAGACGTTCAATTCACTGTCAGATAGCTTGATCCGTTGGCTGCCTTTCAGATGTCTAACCTACAACATACACAAGTTGTATCACTCTGTATACTATGTTGTGTACCTCCTTTCGCTGGGCTGCTACACTGCAGATTCTGCAAAGCAGACTTGTGTGGAGCTGAATGGGCACGGTGAAATAATTTTCCTTGTGCTTAATCCACTAAATGGCACGTGGTGTTGTAAATACTGTAAAACGCAGCTGATGGGAGGTGAGGGACGGAGAGCTCGTTGCCTACTGGAGCAAATCATCCTTTAGCTTCTTTTAAAGTGCCTAACCAACCAGCTGAGCAGAGGCCTCCTCACCTTCAGCACAGCTGGACCAGAAGCAATCATTTGGCTGAAAGATTTTGCATTTGTTAAATAAGAGCCATACATCATGCTGTCAGTGCATATAGTAAACACACTGTGCGTATCTGTGCGCACTCGTGTGTCTCTTTTCCTGTCACACAACACCGCCTCCATAAATACATATAAATGTATTTAACGTGTACTGAAAAAGCTGTTACATACTGCGTACTATACATTTTCACATACAGCCACAGTTAAAGGCACTACAAGTGAAGTGAGGATGCTTCTAAATATAGTGAATTCATATTTTTTGTTATTTAGCATCATAGAAACTCAAATATTTGGCTATTTTTTTTTGAAGAGTTCCAATCATCTTGGAGAAGGTGCCACAGTTCTGTCAGTTTAGGCTTTCTCAGTGTCTTCCATTTCCTTATGTAATCCCAGACTGACATGATGATGTGGAGATCAGGGTCTCTGTGGGGGCCATACCATCTGTTGCAGGACTCCTCCTGAATATAGCTCTATATGACTCTAGCTGCACGTTTAGGATCAGGCTGCAGAACAAATCTAGATCAGATCCTCTCTGATAGTATTACACAATGGATGAGAATGTAAGCATCCGTAGTGGCAAACCGTTTTACTATAGGTACCTTCATATGGACAGTCAACTATAGTATAGTGTATAAATTAAGATTAGACTGGTCTAATCCCTGAAACCAGATTAGAGTATTAGCTTTTAGAGGTCGAAAGGACAACAGATTGTACTCCACAAATCCATTCCCGTAAACACAGCACACACACACTCAAAATACTGACCATGTTTACAATAACTGCAGCTAGCAGAAGGTGAAACCTTTAGATAAGTGGATTAACACTGGTGTTTGTGTCAAAGCAGGCAGACATTTAGAGGTTCTTAATTACAGCAGCAGCTTGTGGGATATCATAAACACTGATTGTATATTACACACATGAATTAGCTTTGCGTTTAAACTACTTATCAGACTCCTCTATGCCACATTCTTGCAGTAGTTGTGACAGTTTGGCCTGAATAACATGTCAGTAGTGAGAAAGGAGTTTCTGCCATACAGTAGCAACATACAGTACGAATATTCTGCGTTTGGTCAGTCTGCCTGTGTTTCAGAGAAATTAAGTAGTTTCTGTCTCTCTGTGTGTTCAGTGTGCAGCTGTGACTTGGTGCACTCGGGTTTCTTCCATCACTCTGGCGAATACATCTGCACGGAGGACTACCAGCGGCTCTATGGCACCCAGTGTGACAGCTGTGACCAGTACATCACTGGGGAGGTTGTATCTGCTCTGGGGAGGACGTACCACCCGCACTGCTTCGTCTGCAGCGTCTGCAAGTGAGTGATGAGTGTTTGGGAGTGTGTAGACTAACCCAGCAGGCGCGTAGACAGGCAAAGCTGGAAACTCATGCAAATAACCAGTAAATCATCAAAAATGCAAAGAAAAAGTAACGACAACCATTTTCTAACCCAACCTAATTTCATCAAATTGTGCATGGGCAGTGTTACTCGTGAGGTATGGAATTAAATGACTTCTTTTTGTTTGCATACAACATTTAAACCTTCGTTTACATCTCCACTACTTGTGTCAAGTCCTCAAGGATCCTCCTGACGCCACTTCACCTGTAACTTGTGACTTTAAAGCGGCAGCAGCAAATGGGATTCTCAGAGAGCAACACAAACTGTGGATTAATGACTTTGTAAGTCTGTTCGCGTACCACAGGTGGCCCATTACAATTAAAATGTAATGTACAAGAACTGCCTGCCACTGAATTCCCATGTTTGCTTTCTTGCTTTCACTGAGTCTTTGTAAAGACTCCTGCAGGATGTTGACAGAAGCTGCTTTAATTGAAATGCTCACAGTCAATCATACTTGTTATAGCTCATTTGAAGTAACGAATCAACATTTATTGACAGCGGGGTGATAGCAGGTTTGTCACAAAGTGCTTTGTGGAAAATAAAAGGTAAAGCATGGGAAAAACAAGTACACCAGTAAAGTGTGATATTTGTGCCAACACAGAGCGAATACAGCTCCTTGATTCATAATATAGAATTAATTGGTCTTGTTATCTTCCCAGTACGTGTATCAGACTGGAACATGAATTTGATGAGAAAGTATAATCATTGGCAAAGAATTAGGTTTCAAAATGGATTTAATGGTCTGTTTCAGTTGGATGGTCTCATTTTATTCATTATACGAAGGAAGGTGGAATACAAGTGCCAAACTGATCCCAGAATTCAGTAACTCCTTGGGTTTGAACAACAAAACAAAACTTTGTGGTTAGAAAAACTGAAAAGTTCACATTATTTTCAACATTTAAGTATATTGTTTCATTTCAAAGTGAAATAAACCCAACAAGTCCTGTCTACCCTTAACCTTAACACAGTATTTTGAGTGCCGAAATACAACCATAACAAAAGTTTCATCATCCTTCTTTTGCCATCTGCAGATATTGTAGAAAAATGAAATATAACACAAGCTACATTTGCAGATGCACTCAAGAGGGATATTTTCATTCACGAGAACTTTTACTTATTACTTATGACTCTGCAGTTTGTGGGGTGTATCAGTGATGGACAAGAAGCTGAGTTCAGGGAACTGGTCAGTCAGTTTGTGAAATGGTGTGGTAACAATCACCTCATCTTAAATACCAGCAAGACTAAAGAGATGATTGTTGACTTCAGGAGGAGCAAGAATAAGCAGCATAGTCCTGTCTACATCCTGGGAGAGGAGGTGGAGGTGGTGGAGAATTACAAATATGTTGGAGTTCAGCTGGACAACAGAATAGACTGAAAATGCAACACTGACTACATCTACAAGAAAGGTCAGAGCAGACTCTACTTCTTAAGGAAGCTGAGATCATTCAGTGTCTGCACCAAGATGTTGCAGATCTTCTATAAGTCTGTTGTGGAAAGTGCAATCAGCTTTGCAGCCATCTGCTGGGGCAGTAGCATCAGAACCAGAGACTTAAAGAAACTAAACAAGCTGATCAAGAAAGCTGGTTCTGTGCTGGGGAAAACTCTGGAACCACTGGAGCTGATTGTTCAAAAAAGAATACTGCACAAGATGATGAAGATGATGGAGGATTCTTCCCACCCTCTCCACAACACAGTGAAGAACCGACAGAGTGTGTTTAGTGGGAGGCTGCGTCAACTTCGCTGTAGAATGGAGAGATACCGAAATTCATTCCTGCCAACAGCCATCACCTTGAAGAACAAGTCTGACCGACTGACTGACTGATTATTATTGTTGTATATATATGTTATATTGATCAAAAAATGTTAAAAAAGTGAGCTTTTGGGATAAATAAAGTATTTTTCATTTCATTTCATTTTCATTCATTAAAAACAAATTGCAAATTAGCTGCATGTAAACAGAACTTGTAGGTTTGAACTTTTGGATTAATAGTTTAGCTTTGTTGTTTAAGTGAACTCCCCCTGAGGTAACTGTAGAAGGAAACTGCTCACTTTCTTGTGAATTAACCAATTTGTTGCTGTTTTCTCACTTTTTTCCCCATAAAAGTTCTGATTAAAACTTCACTCCAGACCAGCTGCTGCTTTGGTTGCCTGACAGGTGCTGTTCTGACCTCTGGCCTCACTTTGTGTGGCCACATCTTAATCCTCAGGCCAAAACCTGGGAATATGTTTATAAAGAACCCTAAAACACCATCCCATGCCTCACTGGATGCTGTCCTTTTCTGTAATATGCATTTTTGTGGTGGACAGTTTCTGATAGAATGTAATTATGTGTAAGATTTCCAAAGCTGTAGTAACTCTCACTCATTTATGCCTTTGAATCTACAAAGGAGAGTACAATAAAATCTCCTATAGTTGTCAAACTACAAAAATACACCACACATTTTGCTGCCAGTTGTTTTTTTGGCACCGCTTCTTTGTTATGAAATAGTCCCAGCGTAAACACGTTGCTATTGATTTGTCAAATATTAGTTTTCAGAGCTGTGAGAACAGCAAATGCCTTTCCATACACATCCATTGTGTGAGGTTCGGTGGTAAAAATATCAGTTACATTTGTCAAAGCTACAAATAAGAGCATAAGAGTGAATGTGAAAATCATGTTTTTTGTGATTTGGTTGAGCTGAAGAATGTCTGCTCTGTCCCTATCTGCATGGCATTACTGAAATGCTTCCCCGTGTGTGTGTGTTCTCAGGAGTCCGTTCCCAATTGGAGACAGGGTGACCTTCTGCGGGAAAAAGTGTGTGTGTCAGCAGTGCTCACACTCTCTGAACAGCGACAAGCCCGTCAAGGTCCACGGGCCGAGCTGTAAGAAACAAACACACACAAATATATGCGCACACATGCGTGCCACACCAATTCTCTGGTGTGGCACGCATGTATGTATATGCATTGTAAATTTTGTGCACCAGACATAAGGCATAATCCATGACAAGCTGTGCAGTCATACAAAAATAATGCAAGAACTGAGTTGGGTTTTTTTTTGTAAATTCTGATAACTTCAGTTTGGCTACTTGATAGAAATCATGTTGTTTATTCGTATTTTGAGGCAATGTGTTATAATCTGAATGGAAAACTATTAGATCTGACCCTGTGTGTGACAAAATCTCAACCTTAAAGGTTCCCTTGCTTGCCTCTAAGTCTTTAGTTGCAAGCTAAGGTTTGATTTACTAATCCTGCAAAAACAGGAGAAACAACTCAAATAGGTAGCCCTCCTTCACTGTATAGATTTTTATATGACTGTCAAACCTATGAAAAGAGCCAAACACACCATATTACCTGCAAACTTGTTGTATGTTTTGGTCCATTCATTCCTAACATCTCAACTACTCAAGTGCATTTATTTAAATAGGTTAAATTATATCTTACAAAAGCTTGACATCATAGATTGTAGTATTTTTTTTTTAGTGTATAGTTTTTACATTGAGTAATGCATCAGGAGCTGTTGTTGACTATTTACATCAGCAGATTAATATATATTTAATGTTCTGGTGAGTATCTATAATGGCAGGACGGGGTGTTTGGGACTTAGTCAAAATGAAATGCCCACGTTCATCACAAAGAAGAAGCATGTGTCCAGGGAACTGTGTGGCTCTTTAATGTGTTTCTAAACAACACAGATGTATACCATGGAGGTGTAAGATGTGTGGGGCTTTAACTGTGCAGATGCTTATTAGCATGATAAGTTCATTGTTGTTTTTGGTCTCTTCTGCAGCAACAATCTGCTACATCATATTCTTGTTTTTTATTTTATCACAGATTTTTCTAGCTACTGATATTATCTAAAACTGCTCGCATCCTTGTGATTCATCTTGCATGTAAGACTGTTTGTTCCCTTGCAGATGAACACCAAGAGTTGTACAGTCCACCTGCGATAAAACACCACATTCCCTGCAGCTAAACACCTACAAACACACACACACACACACACACACACACACAGAAGGTGGCCGGCTGCTTCAGGTAGTCTTGTAGCCTGGTTCTGGTAGCTCCATCTGGCAGTGTGACGACAGGAGAGAGGAGAGAGAAAAGAGGAGGAGGAGGAGGAGGAAAAAAGGAAGGAGAGGAGTGATGGGAGGTTGGTGGAGCAGAGAGAGGCCAGGGCAGGGAGGGAGGATGATAAATGTATAAATGCTGAAAATGTTCCTCCCCTCGTCCCCTTCTCTGTTTCCTCCAGACTGTGCAGGCTGTGGAGAGGAGATCAAACAGGGTCAGTCTCTGCTGGCTCTGGAGAGGCAGTGGCACGTCAGTTGTTTTAAATGCCGGACGTGCGGCTGTACGCTCACTGGAGAGTACATCAGCAAGTAGGTGGCTTGATCCTCCATAGGTTGAGTTGTAGTGAGCAGATATGCAACATTTCTTCCAGGAAATCCACATCCTCTGTTTTGAAAAGCCACTTTCCTGGAACTGTTGCTGGCATCTAGATTTAAATAATGATAAGAAACCTGCTTAAATATGTATGTAGTTGCTAAAAAATAAAGCTGTTCAGAGCTCTCTTTGCAGCAAATCATTAAAAAGTAGTTTTGTTTTTGTCTAAATAGCATCCACGCTGTTTATTTTAAGTGTTCGTCTTTCAGTCTTCTGGTTATTTCAAGTATTTTTTCATTTTCTCTTATGATTCGGGTATTAAGAACCAATGTGTTACTGGATAAATATCAGTGGAAATCGTTGCACAAAGCCAGGAGACACATTTTAATTGTCTCCTCTCTGTTCCTGGCAGAGACGGGATTCCTTACTGTGAGACTGACTACCACACTCAGTTCGGGATCAGGTGTGAGAGCTGTAACAGGTACATCAGCGGCAGAGTTCTGGAGGTGAGCGTGTTTTTTTTTTATTGTGCGAATTCGTGCTTAAGACAGATGGCAACGGCGACAGGAATGTTCATGATTTTTGTCTGCGTGTCTCCGCACAAGTCGGTCTATAAAAAGCTGCGAAAAAAAAAAATGCAGCTGTCCCTCTTTAAACGACTGAAGTGTTGACTGATGATGAAGCAGCTTCGGAAGACCCAACAAAGCAGCACTCCCGTCTCCTCCACCCTATTCATTCCTCTCTTGTCTTTTTTTTTCTTTCTTTCTATTTCTTATCACGCCTCTCCTCGTTCTTCACTCTGCATTGTTTTTCTCTTTTTCTTATCGCCACTCTGTTCTCATTTTCTCATTTGTGTCATCTGCTTTTTGCCTCTCTGCGCCTGATTTATTTCCTTTTTTCTCTCTTGTCCTTTCCTTTTTCTTATCCGTCCTGCAGGCTGGAGGGAAGCACTACCACCCCAGCTGTGCCAGGTGTGCCCGCTGTCACATGATGTTCCTGGAAGGGGAGGAAATGTACCTCACAGGTACAGTGGCTTTCTATGGCAGCAATGTGTGGTCACTTAAAGAATGGGTTTTGCACTATGTAAAGCACAAATATAGAGCCAAATGTCTGAATCTGTGCCCATGGAAAGGTGCCTCAGCATTTGTACAGTCAATAGGCATAAAAATAGACTTGTAGCATCTATTGAATTAGATGCACCCTGCAAGCATCCAGATGGCCTGAGTGTGATTCTGCATCTGTGGAGGAGTGTGTGCGCTTGTATTACTCGTGCTGCGAGGACATAAATCTGTTTGCACGCCATGTTGTGGAGACCTGCCTTCCTCTGGGGACAAAAAGCAAATTCCCTTTAACCTGTTCAGACCTAGCGTCCACATATGTGGACATCACATTTTGGGTTATATTACCACAGCGGTTAATTTTTTAGATATTTTTAAAAAATTATTATTTTATCATTGTTATTTGTTTTTCAAATTATTTTAAATATATATATTTATTTCATATTAATTACATAAATGTATATTTTTTTTAAAATGTATTTTTATTTTCTTTATATTGTTTGTTTTTTATTCCTCTTTGCTATTTGATCTCATCAAATAGCAAAGAGGAATAAAAAATGCATCTCAAACAAGAGCTCGGATCTTAACAGGTTTAAAAAAAAATCATTTAATTCTCAGCTGAAGACTTAGATTTAGGCAAGTGGCAGTTATGATTGTGGTCTCCAGGAAATGTAAATTCATGTAATAGCCTCTGAAGTAATGGAAACACAACTGTGTGTGTGTGTGTGTGTGTGTGTGTGTGTGTGTACTTTGGTATCCATGTTTGTCTGGAGCAAATTTAAGTTTTAGATCTTGGGAGTGAAGGCATTTGTGGAAACTGAGGGCCAGTTTTCACTTTCTTCACCTTGAATGGGTTAAATGACTGTTAAGACAGAGAATTAGGATTAAAGTAAAGGTTGAGGGTCAGCAGTTTGAGTTGAGGTATATAAGGCGAACCAGAGACAAGTAGGATTTAGCTACCTGATAAAAGCCTGCTTTTAACAAATTACTGCTATATAGGTTATTGATCCCACATATAACACTCACTACTAGACTGGGTAGTAAAGACACACAAGCATGCACACACCCTCCCCCCATCTGACACATACACACACAAAAGTGGGAGTCAATTACCCTTCAGCCTCTGCCTCTGCCGGTGTGTCCATTATTCTGGGCTGTCACTGACAGAATTTATTCTGAATGAGGCCGAATTCGCCGGAGGTTCAAATTGTATCATCTCGGAGCTTCTGTTTTACAAATTAGATTGCAGTAATTGAAGTTAATAAGCTCAATCATGGGTATCATCAAATTGGTTGATATGAGAACGCAGGAAAATCTTTCTTGACCGCATGTCCCGCAAATTGCATTTGTATGCAGCTATTCTGGGTTAATAATCGTGTTCAGGAGGAAATAGATCATGACGGTGGCGATAATGTTTGTGTAGAACTACTCTGCGAAGGTAGGATTAAGCAGCAATATTGAGTGCCAGTGGAAAAGAGGTATGACCTAATTTGCCTTCAGTCCTTGTTTACATCTTGTGTGTCCCATACTAACACTGAAATTTTATTATTTAACAACTACCTTAATCCTTTAAGTGCATTGAATAAATAGAAAAATAGAAAAGTATACATAGTCTTGCCTGTGAATATTTTGCATTTATATGCAATTTAAAAATGCTGTTTGATATTTTGAAGAAAGGCATCAACATATGAATGCAAATTAACTGCATATAAACCTACAGACATACTTGTATACACCTAAAAATAAGAGCACTGCAATTCCAAACGCTGCTTGTTTTTTTCAAAATAAAAGCAAAGCTGAAATACTGTAAAGAGAAAGTAGAACAGGGCACTTTGAAAAATAAAAACAGGCATTTTGTGCATCTGTAACTCTGCTTAACGGAGTTGCATCCAGATTAAATGCGGAGCTACTGTAGCGTAACATGTGGCCGACACACACAGTGTCAGAGTCGCCACACAGGTTGACACCTCCTGTTCCACCTCATTGACATTCTGCTGCTTTCCCGCTCAGAGCCGCCAGTAAAACTAAGCATTTGCATATTGTACTTGAAGTGTGCGTTCGTGGAAGTGAATGTGTGCGTTTTAATCTATGCCTGTACATGCATGCGTCGTTTTCTGTATATCTTCTTGGATGCATGTTTGCACAGTTGCGCGTCTCTGCATATGAATTCAGGTGTGTGTGTGTGTGTGTGTGTGTGTGTGTGTGTGTGTGTGCTGAGCTCCAGTGAGTTGCCCCAAGGTTACATTCACTCCTTTTGATGACTTCAGACATGTAGGGGGGCTGAGCAATCACCCTCGTGAGACACACTCAATTAGGAGACACACGCACGTGCACGCCAACGTGCACACAACACATGCACACACACCTTCACAATCAATCTCCTGATACATGTCTCGAATAAGAAGTGGTGCACTTATGTGTGTGTGTGTGTGCGTGTTAGTGGTAAAGATGTAGAACTATTTTATGAACTAATAGTGGATGCTTTGTCAACACGTACTCTTAAAATGGATGAATAGATGGACAGTGTTATTTACCTCTTGTGTTCCCAGCATTGTTCAATAGTATTAGTGTTGTTAGTTGATTTTCATTTTTTTCAAATGATTGTAACACTTTTGTAATTTTGTTTAGAATTTAGCCACATATTTGGCAGCAGGTCAAGGGTCGGTTTTGCTTTGGTTTTGCTTAAATGTGATCTTGTGCGATTTTCCTTCACGTTTATGGTTGCTGCAAAAAATCAAGTACTTATTTGGTTAAGTTATCAATTTTCCTGCCTATTATGATCTGCACTTATATAATGCTTTTCTACCTTAGACGGTACTCAAGGCGCTTTACAGTCTTTCCTCATTCACACACACACATTCATACACCAATGGCGACAGAGCTGCCATGCAAGGATGGACACTTCGACTGTGGAGAGGGATTGAGCCGCCAACCCTGTGATTAGAGGATAACCGTTCTACCACCTGAGCCACAGCTGCCCTATTATGCTTTTTTTCTGAGCCCAAATTGATATATTATTCTGTAACTGCTTATAAAGCAATCATCCCATTTTAGAAGCTGAAACTGGCAAATGAACTGCTATTATTACTTCAGGTGATTTCTTTTGGTTAAGTTGAAATAAATAATTCTTAGAACTGTCACTTTCAGAAAAATCAGCACTTGGTTTCAGATATATTCATGTTTTTATCCAATCAAACCACATGTACACTGACCAGCCACAACACAAACCCAACTGCCTGCTATTGTGTAGCGCTTTGTCGTGCCAAAGCAGCTCTGACATGTTGGGACATGGACTCGAGATCTCTGGGGGTGTCCTGTGGTGTCTGGCACTGGAACCTTGGCAACGGATCCTTTGGGTCCTGTGGGTTTTGGGGTGAGACTTCTGTGGATGAAGCTTGCTCTTGCGAGATGCCCGATTGGATTGAGATCTGGGGATTTTGAATGGCAACTGTACACCTTTGACTCTTTGTTTTGTTCCTTGAGTCGCTCCTGAGCAGGTTTTGTAGTACATTGTCTTGCTGGAAGAGGCTTTGGGGAGCAATGTTGCCACAGATGGGGAGTACATGTCAAAATGAGATCCATGGGAATGCTGGGAGATTTCCCGTCAGATCATTAAATTGTTATAAGATCAATGTCATTCAGGTTGCCTGTCAGTTGTTTTAATGTTGTGACCAAAAAAATGCTCTACCCATCTTAAATGCTGAAGAAGATTTATTTTATGTTTACACTAAATTTACACCATGCTTTGACTCAACAAGGAAAAGAAAAAATCTCCGTGGGCCATTACATATTTCTGGCTACAGCTGACTGATCAGTGATGCCAGAGAGAGTTTTTTTTTTTTTTTGTTTGGCAGTATCAAATGGATTTTATTTAAATAATAAACAGTCGCTCCGTCAAGTGCAAACTGCCGATTAACTGCATTTATTCAGTCCTTTCTTACTCAGTGAAGGGCAACAGACATAGAGTACACATCTGAATGGCTCCATTAGCTGGATGTGTATTACTGTTTCTCATGGCAGTATGATTCAGCAAAAAGAAAATCGCCCAAGGCCATTTAAATACCCGCTGCTTTCTACAGTACCATCAGAATTTCAAATGACATAAGCACAAAGTCAATATTGCTTCGCTAGAATTACACCGGCTCCCTTCGTGCCATATTTTTGAATATCACTGGTCACCATCAGAAGGCCTATTTGTCCAACTGATCACTCTTATTTTGCATGATGTAAAAAGAGTCTGTCTAAACACAGAGGACGCTTGATTCTGACATGACACATTTGCACCTAAGAAAAAAAAGTGAAATTATTTTAGTTGTGTATTTGTGATAAACGGCAGGCAACTAATTTTCTCAGAATTGATTTATCACACTGCATTTGGGATTAAATTCTTTTCCTGCGCACAATTCAGATTCTCCTCATCCCAGAGATAAAGGATCTCAAGTCCAAGGCCACACATCTGTTTCGACAGCAGAGTTGAGGCGTGTGGGTGGGACGGGGGTGCACTGAATCACCACGCATGGTTTCTGTCTCCAGTATTGATTTTGTGCGCGGGTTTGTGTGAGACTGTGTCGAGTTGTTGGGTGTGTGTAGCCTCTGTGCATCTGTGCGTGTTTGCGTGCTTTCGCGTTGTTGTGTGCGCGCAGGTCAGATTTATGGTGTTGATGGTGGTTGTATATTAGAGTCATGATCAGCTAACTGAGTCCATTCGGCTGGTCTGCATCGCCCCGAGGCCCCACAGAATGATCCATAGTCAGCATGTGTGTGTGTTTGTCTCTGTGTGTGTGTGTGTGTGTGTTCAGGGCGGATATATTACTGTCATTATCACTATCAGATCCAAATGCGTATAACATCCTGACATTAGTGGTTTATTATTATGAATAAGATCGAATAGCACTCATTCATTCCCTGTTTCCTCTCCTGGCTCTGTGGTTCTTCTGCTTCTCTGCTCCTTTTGTTCTCGCTTATCTCTCAGATGACCTCCTCCATTTCTTCTAATCTCTCTGTCATTCTCCTTCATTTCAATTCAATAAACATCTTCGACAACGGCTGTTAAATCAGAAGCTTGTCAAAGCAAATGTTCACTCTAATATGTTACTCCTCATACACATGTCTTACTGTCCTGTCTCCGTCTCTCTTGCTTCCTGTCTCTTTGTTTGTGTGTTTTTTACACTTCAAACATGATGGTGCCATTATTGAAGCAAGACTTCAGAATTGAGTAACTTATTTTTTGTTCACAAAGTGGAAAATACCTGAAAGAAAGGCAAGAAAAACCGTACAAGATAAGTGATGAGGAACTGGATGTATATTTCATACTCAAGAAGGCTCCATATGATGATTAGCTTGATGAATGAACTTGCTAAGATGTTTATATTGAATAGGAGACTTTCCTGTCTTTCTCTCGACTGTACTATCAAATAAAGATAACTTTAAAAAAAACAAAAAAAAAACTTGTCCGACGTTGCAGGTTCTGAATCAGTGGCTTGATAAGAAATAACTGTGACAATTTCAGGCTTCTATCTTTACCAATTCCTGAGATATTGTCGTTTTAACATAGCCTCAACTTTCAACGTGTGACAAATCCTGCTGAAAATGGGTCAATGATCAATGATCAATGGGTTCATGATGAAAAAGTTTTAGGCAAATCAGACACGGTCAAGCAGAAGGCCCTGATGATCTGAGATTAAATAACCCTTCAACTTACATTTATTATTACATAACATTTTCTAAAAAAAACTGCAACCTCTCAGCCTGGCAGGTGTTATCTGCTGCTCGGTATTCGCTTTAGGTTACCCATGATGCCGTTGTGCATCCCTAATGGTAACACTTGTTAATTAGCACTGAACACAAAGTGCAGCTGAGGATGATCAGAGATGCTGAATTTAGTCATTAATCAAAGTGTCAAAAAGATGAAAAGTCAGGGAATATCTGAAGTTATTCCTTCTGAGTGGAACATGAGTGTCTGAACAAAATTCCATCCAATAGTTGTTGAGATATTTCAGTTTGGGCAAAGCGGCGGACGGGCCGGCCGACTCTCCCCGGAGCCTCGCTGCTAGCATGGCTAAAAATTCTCTCTGTCTTCCTCTGTGTTTATGTGTGTGGGGAGACCAGAGCAGCTCCATCCTCTGTTCTCAGACCAGACAAACTGCCTCCACAGCCATACGCCCTGCCTCCTGTGTGTGTGCCGCTGATTGATGTTGATGCACTTGAGAAAGGCTGATCTACTCTTCATAGGAACCCATAAAACTGTATGGCTGCTGCCCACACACAATAAACAAAGTAAACTGAGACATAATGCTGTGTGTTTGTGTGTGTGCAGGTTCAGAGGTTTGGCACCCCATGTGTAAAGAAGCAGCTCGGCTGGAGAGAAAACTGAGGGTGAGCGATACTCAAAATACCTGCAACCCGGCTGCCTATTCTCTCGATTTCTGTTTCTGTCCTCTCTCTGTTTTTTTTTTTTCTCTCTTGCTGTGTCTGAAGTGTTTTATTCTTGGTTTACAAGCTACAATATGTTGTTCTTTGCATATCAGAAGTTAACTTGAACCAATTTTCCCTCCAGTTAAACATAGCTTTGAATAAAAGTGTGTTTTATCTGGCTTATAATTAGTAATTACAGCTTAAATATAGATTTTTTTTTGCATGTTTTCCTACATGCAGTCATTGCCAAGACGGTCAAAGAGTCTCCAAACTTGCCTTGTAGCTTTATTTGGCAGATTTTGTCCTAAGAGCCTTAGAAAAAGTCTTCAAAAAAAGCGTTTTGTTTAAAATATTTATAAGCGCTGCACTTTGACAGCTCCCTGCCAGAGCCTGGAGTTATCATGAAAATGCAAATAATGCCAAGTGGACGGACGAGGAAGTTGTATCCTCATACACACTCAGGGTTAATGAAAACCAGCAAAGAAAAAACTTCTCTTCTTTCCTTTTATAGTCAGATGATAAGTTTAAGTTTATCTAAAGTCACATTTAGTTAATCCAACTACTAGAGAAACATCTGCAAGATTCTTCACTGAGGTTTGATGGTGCATGTCTAATGATACTGTCAGTCATTACATTTAACAGGTACAGAATTTACATTTCTAGAACTCAAAGTGTTGTTCAAGTATTAATGGGACTGTCGCCACAAAGCTGATCCGTGTGCTGAACAGTGGACACTGAAGAGGACATCACATGTCAATTATTAATGAAGGTGTCATAAATCCCTTGTCCTTATGCGAGGAGTTTGGAAGCTCTTCACCTGGATTTGAAAATATGCATAGCAAATGAACCACACAGTCAAACCTTTGACTGTAATAATTTGTAATTTAAATATTCAATTAGTTAGTAATTATTATAAAGCTGGCACATGTAATACAGGTTTTGTCTCACTGGTTGACTTATGACACTTTATGAGAACGTTCATGTGCAAGCATTTTATTATTATTCATGGAAGATTCAGTGATATATAACAGCTGCAGCTTTTAAATGTATTTAACTTTATGGCCGTTTAGCTGCTCGGCTAAGTTGAAGATGGTCTGTGATTTTGTTTCAGGAAATGTTTATTTTATTTAATCAATTTAAGTTTAGCCATTACGACTATTGGTCTATGTCCGAAACACTTTTTTCCACTTGTATTTATTTTCTACCACAAGCAGATTTTGATCTAAGAGGTTGTCCATTCAGTCAGCACACGTCTATTGTAGATGGACAACTTAAGAACAGAAGTTACAGTTACAGAACCTCACTTTGTAATAAAATGCAGCAGTCGTAAAACCCCCTGCTTCTGTTTGTTGTCTAAACTTATATACTTTACTTAAAAATGTGATATTCATTAGTTTCAACAATACGTTAACACTTTATCGTGTACCAAAGATATACAGGAAGTTGGTATTTCTACAATGTATGACAGTCTTATGCAAGTTTTACCCAAGATTTTTTATCACAAACACCTGGTAAAGACCCACCTACCACCTGAAAGCGGTAGTGTCGCTATAAATCAGAAGTTATTACATATCAAATCCACTGTCAGATCAAATCTTGAATATCATCTTTTTTTAAATTTTTTTTTTAACTTGATTGCCTCAAACTGAATTACTTCTCAGCTCCAACTGTTGCACCCGAGCTGACTTCACTCTTCCATTTGTCCAACCAGCTGAGACGAACCTCTGAGACGGCGTCCATTTCTCCTCCAGGCTCGTCTCCTCTCCTCGGCTCTCCCCACCGGCTCATCTGCGTGAGTAACTGTCACCACGGTAACGCCAATGCCGCCGCGGTTACGCCCTCAGCTGTCACTGTCACAGCCGTCGTTTAAACATAACCAACGCTGACACAAACCCAAAGAGTCCCTGAATGCTCACAATGTCTGACCACCCATCTGCTTCACTGTGTGTTTGTTAATACCGTGATGCTGTGTTAAATTCTATTGTACAGAACTCCATTTTTAAGGAATATACTTTTAATTTCAAGCCCTTTAATTCTCCCCAAGGCCACTGAACAGTTAGACTGTCAGGTGGAAAACAATAATAAAAAGTGAATGAACATAAGTCCTTGAACTGTCTTAGATGATGTTAGTCTACAGGTCAGAGTTCAGGTTCACAAGGTTTGATTGGTTTTACATCATGTTTAAAGTGACATTAAATAGCCCATCCTTTATTTTAATTTCACATCTGTGTGTCTGTTTGTCAGTCATGTGTCCTGCTTGTCTACTGCATGTGTGTTTCTGTATTCACATGTGTGTATCTCTGCCGCTGGTTTTCTTCTTTCTTTGATTTGAAATGACTATTTACGTGCAATTTTCCATTTATGACTTGATTTGCTTCCTCTCCCTCTGTGTTTACTGGTCTCTCTCTCTCTCTCTCTCTTGCAGTCCAAGGCTGACAGTGATTCTTTGGACTATAAGCACCTGGCGGCTCTGCCCAGGGTCAAAGCCATATACGACATCCAGCGGCCCGACATCATCCCGTATCAGGCAGATCACGCACACACACACCTCTCTGATGACACTTTGGAAAGATACAGCTGTGGACAGGTAAAAGATTAAAAAAGAAGTTGATCCGGGGTTACATTTCTGTCTTTAAAATGTCAGATAAAAGAAAATTTAGCACAACACTCATCTATCTCTAAATAACGACATTTTTTTGGTCTTTTTCTTATCCAGTCACTGGGCTCCTTATCACCATACTCTCATGTAAGTACAACACGGAACAATTTAGCATTTCTGTCTAATGGCTCAGAAGGAACGTTTACTCCAAAGTAATAAATGTAGAACAGAAAATAATATCAGATAAATGGTTGTCGAGAAAAGCAAAGAACAGACACACTTAAACCGAGAATCATTGATGTATCAGTGAGACTAGCACCCAGTCAAGAATTAGATCAGTCACATGTCCTCATAGTTTGTTTTTGCACTTAAAATTTAGTGTGTTGCTTTAGATGCTAGCAGGTGGATTTTCCTCCCTTCAGACAGTCAGGCGTCGCTGTTCATCCCTCTTCCCAGTCTACAAGTAAAATCAAGCTAACTGCTGCGTGTTTAAGATGCAGCCAGTCTTTTTATCCAAATCTTGGCAAGAAAGCAGGTAGCCAAAAGAGCTATTTCTTTAATAAGAGGCCTTCTTGTCGGTAAATGAGCTGTCAATCTGTGCAGTCGTCATTTGCTTTTATTCCTCGCAACTATTACAGGTTAAACATCCACACATTAGTTACCAAACACGCTGTAAAGATGCCGTGTGTGTAAACAGCTGCACACGTGTTCGCCCTTGGAGCAACATAAGCACAATGTAGAATATTAAACTGCTGTCGGGATGATTAAAATTGTGTTTTGGAAGGAGCCTTGTGGTCTAATTTACTGCCTTTAGTAAATTAAAGCGCATTACTCAAAGGCAGCCTCTCTCTCTGTCTCTCTCTCGTCCTTTCAGGATCTTTTGGATGGCATGGATTTGAGAACGAGGCGTTCCTCCAGCTCTGCCTTCACTGACTCCCCTGCACACAGTCGCCACGGAGGCTCCCCACTGCATTATTATCTCCCTGGTAATGCTCCCACTCAGGCAAACACACACACATAGAAAATACTGGGTCCCTACATGGAGAGAAGCTCTTTGAGTGGGTGCAGTGAGGTGTCAAGTCCTGTTTGGAGCCCCAGAACTCCCACACTCACTCACAACGCACGTGTGCTCACATACATGTAATTCATCCGGTTATCAGTGGCTCTGTCTTTCATTAGCTTGTCTGTCTTTCTGTTTGGGGGCCCATTCATGCTTTGGTTCCTCTCACTGTGATTGGCTGGGCTGACCGCAGGCAGTGAGAGTGGCAGGAGTTCACCCTATTACAGTCAGCCAGAGCCCAGGTGTGCTACGCCCACCACCACCACCTTCCAAGCCCCCAAGCATTTCCATGTGCCAGGTAGGCGGCCATCCGTAACCCTGACCTGTTTACTAACCCAAATTTTCCCACGTCAGCCTGAAACCGACCCCCAAATCCGAGTGTTTGCCTCCTGCACCTTGTAGATTATCATTATGTCACCATTAATCACTGTCAAATGTATTTCGACAGCGTGATTTAAATCCCTGCCGAGACCCTGACCCACATCCTGAATCTAAAGCCACAGAGCTGTCCTCCCTCCTGAACCCACAAACCCAATGAGCTTCCAACCTGATTGTGGTAATTGGTTGTTTGAAAGAAAATCAATCAAGAGTGGTTTTGAATATTGACGGATCGTGTGTTTTTACAAAACATTTTGCTCCTATCAGTTCCTCAAATGTCAGGATTTGCTGCTTTTTTCCATTTTGTATCGATATAAATAGAATATCTTCAGGTTTGAACAGTTTATCAGGCCAAACAAGCAAATGGGAGATGTTAGTTGTTCCAGTGGGAAACTGTGAGTTTTATTTTTCACCTAAAAAAAACAATAAACACATATATAAAGATTCATTAATAATAAATATGGTCACAGTATGATTTTAGATGCTGAACAAATACAATCTAAGCAGAGAAGAACTCAACGCTTTCCTGTGAGTCACTGTTTATTGTCATCCCTCATCATTTCTGTCTTTTGCCTTATTTTAAAGAGATTTTAATGGTCATAAAAATGTATTTATTCTCTTTTCATTGTCCTCCAGTGGGAAGTCTCTGTCTAATTTATCTTCCAGACCTGGAACTCTTGTATAACATATGTGCGCTTTCATCTAACAACTAATACCAGTTCATTTTATTTAAACAGTCCATCAGCCCTCCACTTTATCAAGTTAATGCCTCTCTCCACCCTGAACATTTCACTCCGTCTTTGTTCCCTTCACTTTGAAAGGCCTCTTCTTTCCACTGCAAGCTGTGCATTTGATTTCCCTCCATCATCCTCTCCGCCTGCCCTCAGTCCATTCCTCACCGCATGTTTCCCCCTCCTTTATTTATTATTTTTTATCCATTGCCGTTTTTTCCGTGCCAGTCCTGCAAAAGCACTCGCTTCGTGCTTTTCAACATTGAGCAAAACGTATTTGGTGGATGCTTTTATCCAAAGTGCCTCACTGTATCACAAGTGCATACAGATTTAGCGTGGATGGCCCATTGGGAGTCAAACCTCCAACTTGGTAGGATTGGTGGCACACTTTGTTCAATGAGTGGACATATTTTCTTTTTCTTTATTCGTCGTCTCTTAAACTATTTTTAATTTACTGCAACACATTGTTGTCGTGTGCTTCCAGCATTTGGAGCTGAATGATTGTTCCAAATTCTCCACCAAATGAGGTCTACAAGATGCATTCCTGCCATTTCTAAGTTTGCCCCTCCTCTTGCCTTTATCTTTTCCTCTCCATCCTGCTCTTCAACTGCTCTCCTCCCTCTTTATTCTGGTGCCATCTGCTTCTCCTTCCCGTTTTAAGCCTGTGAATCTGTATTAATCAGCCTCTCTGCATGTCAGTCAGGTTGTCTGGATGCGCGGCACCGCCTCCGCTATCCCAGTTTATTACCTGTGCTGTCGACTCTACAGTTAAGAAGACTGTTAATGTATACAACTAATTTGGTGGGACGGTATGAATGAGGAACACCAGAATATTCACTTCTCCTTTCCTTTCTTCTCCCTTCCTCCCCTCTCAGACTATATTTCATCTTCCGCCACTTACTCCCTTTTTGTTTCTGTTCTCAGCTTCTGAGGAAACCAACATCTACAGGAAACCCCCCATCTATAAGAGACAAGGTTGGTGGATTCCTCGTAACGTTGTTCTTGCTGAAGCCTTTGTTCATCTGTCTACCTGTCCGCACACTTGATTCCTGCATTCATTGTAGCACATTCTTACTGCAATGTTTCTATTTGTCTTCCTTAATGAACCCAGTTACTAAAAAGATCTGAGCTAAAGCTGAATTATATTTTTATATATTCTTCCTCCTGTCTAAAATCTGGTGCTTCCGAAGCCATTCAGTCCTCCTCTTGAAATTCTCCAGCAGTCAGAGAGAAAGTGAAAGCATTTCTTCTGAAAGGCTGCACAGGCTTGATGCAGCAGCAATTTATCACTGGCCAGGATGGTTGCAGAGTTCATGGAGGACCACTGGATAATCTAAACAGAAGATCAGACTGCCCAGTGTTTCAACAAACATCTGAAATTCTGTTTTACACTTGTTTGTTAACACTTCTAGCCAAACCATAAAGACTGTGAATACCTGCACCGGTGCTGAACAGATCACATAGCACTGAACATACAGCAATTTTGATAATCTGTTTTAGCTTCTGAAATGTGAGGCTTCAATGATTTTCTCCTCTTTTTTTTTTTTGTCATTTTCGATTCAGTATCTTCTGGTTTTTTAAATAATGACGACCTGACAGTCAAGATTTTAGGGTGTGTACAACATTGTTGCTCACTGGTTCAAATTCCAGACAGTCTGACCAATTTTGTAGGCTGAATAATTAAAAGAAAAAAGGCCCCAATATGAAATGTGAGCCTCTTATCTGCATGAATACCGACTTTATTCATCTGGTTGGGTTTGAACCTTAACATGGCCGAGCCAAAGAGATACCCTTTTTTAGTCAAGGTCAATTCAAGTTTAAAGCACTGCAGATATCCCTGGACAAATGCAATCTTCCGTGGGAAAAAAAAAATTATTCCAGACAGTGAGATTTTGAACTTGTCGGCATGAGAATCAGTTTTAGAAAACACCTTGAATTCAGATATCCAACAATCAAAGGTTCCTAATTATCAGAGCGTCATTCACCACGCAAAAGTTACTTTTAGGTGCCTTGGATAAACCAAACTAAGCTACACAAACAAGTCCAAGGAGCCTGAGTTGAAGCCACATCAAAAATGAGATTATAGATTCAGCTGGCGATTGAAGAGGAGAGGTAAAACTGAGAGAAGCAGTGCCAAACACTGAGTGTGTAGGTGATCCATCAGTGCTCGGATGGCAGTTCCCACAGAGTTACAGTTCCTCAGAAAGACCTCTGCATGATTTACGCTGCGCTGCAAAGTGCTGACAAACCTCTCTCCTCAGTCTGAGTAGGCAATCTGTGATCTGGGCTGTGTGGATGAATTTAAATTTACTGCATACATCATGTGTTGAGCAGGTTTCATATTAAGGCCAAAAAATACTGTAATCAGGTATATTAGTACCATAATGTATGTCACAGTCAGACCTGGCTGCGCCTCAGAAACACAAGCTTTTTATGTGTCCTTCAGGAGCTGTTTGGTTATATTACCAGAAGGCACAACTGAGAGATAGTGAGCGTTTGAAAATAGCACAGTAAAGAACACAGATGAATGGTTTCGCCGCAGTGTTACAGTGCCACCTGAATGAATGATCTGACTCAGGCTAAAAATCCACCTTATTTTAGTGCATTTTGACACATCTAATATCTGTTTTAAATGTCAAATATTACCAGCATCAAAGTGCAGGCAGTAGCTTGTCTGTGAAACATGCATGCATTTCAGCAGATCTGCATGTTATACCTGAAAGAATGAAATATGCGTCTGTTCATATTAAAGATGGGGTAGGCAGTATTTTTCATTGCCATCACTAGGAAAGAACTCCATAATAACCTTTCAGCATGTTGTAATTCAAGTGGTCCTCAGGTGAAACCAGATTTGTGCACCTCCTCTTGGCTCTGTTTTCAGGATTTTAAAAAATGTAGCTTGTGAAGGGAAACTCTTGCTAATCACAGGTTTTTCAGACCAGATCAGGCGAGACAGTACAAAGAGCTGCATTAGAAGTAGGATGTGATGGCTGAATGGTTCTCTTTTTCTGCCCTGCCTGAGGCTGCAGCCACATTTTGCTTTAGTTTAGTGTTTGGTTTGCAACTTACAACACCTCTAATTATACTATGGCCATGCATCCACCTGGCATTTTGTACATCTATTGCCATTTCTATCTATTTATGTCGGCTTTGTTATGATGGGTTACACAGAGGACTTTTACTCAGGAGACTGGAATTGAAGTAAAGCTGACAAGGAACGCTGACTTTTGTCTTGACTGTTTTGGAGGATCTGACACCCATGCATATAGTGGTATGCATTTAGTGGTGTTCATCTGGTGGGCAAGATTTGCAGCAAATAAGGAAGGGCAGTCTGCCTTTTCAGATTTTTGCCTACAACAGGTTTAAATGAAGACTATTTTGTATTTATTTTTTCAGGCAGAAAATAAAACATTCCCATAATCCTATCCTTAAAAAAATCCCAAATAGACACGGATTGGCCTGCTAAATTTTCCAGCGTAGGTTCAGACTGTCCAAAGACTCACATCCCTGCATCTGCAGCATCATCCGACATATGACCTTTGCTATATGTCACCATCTCTTCTCTTGTCTTCCTCATCACTCTTTTCACACCATCTAATAAAAGCCAAAATGCCAACAATTACATCCTGTCTTCCACGCAAGGAAATTACAAGCCCATCTGCTGCTCTGATATTTCAGCTGTCATGCGCACGTTAAACAAGCTTTGGATAATATCTCGAAGTCTTTTTTCACATCACTAACTGCTTTCCTTGATTATCAGCTTTTGTTACAACACACCCTTGACATCTTCGCCTGCTTCTTGAAGTTGTATATCTCACCCCTTCACATTTTCCCTGACCTCCTTTTTGTTTTCTTGTTTTTGATCTGCCTCCTTCCTCCTCTTCCTCCTCCTCCTCCTCCTCCTCCTCCTCTCCTTGCTCCCTCCTCCCTGTAAGTAAATGCACTTTTTCGTCCCTCTTGTTTCTCCTGCACTCGCAGACACAAAACGTCTCGCACTCAAATTGGTCAGTGCAACATTTAGAGAACAACAACAGACAAAAAAAACAAAAAACAAAAACAAGCTGTATTCATTAAAGCAGAACATGTTTAAGCATTCCTCCACTGTTCCCCGGACGCTGACTTTTCCCGTCTGAGTGCCTTGTTGTTATTTCAAGCATGAAAATCAGCCTACAATCCTTGGAGAGAACTGTTTTTCCATTACAAATCAAATGTTGAAGATCTTGTACTGTCTTTGACTTTAATAAAAATACATTCTATTCTTCTGTTTCTGATTATCTTTGCGTCAGACATATCTGCCTCCCCGACAGCCAATAAGACTAAGACCAATGAGAACCTCCTCAATTCCAGTCGCCTTTCCACCTCAAACTGCAACAACATTTATCACCCTGAATCCAACTACTATCCATATACTGGATCTCCGAAAGGTACCTCTCCCTCTATTTACCAACCTGTTTCTACACAAATGCAACACACTGTACTGTACTCATGTGGATAAGCTGCACAAACTTCACCTAAAAGCTACCGAGAGAGCCAAATGACAGTTTTGACAGTTGTTTTAATTGAGTTTGTGGGTTTGATTTTCCCTTTTTTCTCTCCTTTGCTTATCATTTGCTCTCTCTCTCTAGTCTCCAGGGTGAGGAGATTTTCGTCTGGAGGAGAGGAGGATGGATGGAATCACAACATAAACAGGGTAAGAGAGGAAGACGTTCTCCTGCTTTTCCTTTTTATTTTTTAAGTGAGTGTTAATATTTAATGAGCCAGTTAATTAAATGCTTCTTTCCAACCCTCAGCCACTGGACATGATACAAAGTGATGCTCCTCTCTGCTTCTTTTTCCTCATATTCCTTCTTCTATCTGTCTAAACAACAATCGTCGCCTGTTTCCCGTCTCGACCTGCATTATTCCATCACTATCTATCAACTCATGCATCCATCCCGCTCTACCAACTCTTATTGCTCTGTCTATCTGTCCTTTTCTCATTCCTTCTACCCATCTCTCTATTTGTCCTCTATTTTTTTTTTCTTCTTTCCCCCCTCCTTCCCTACATGCAGGGAATTGGCAGGATGATCCTGAAGGAGGAGATGAAGGCACGATCAGGTTGTCACGACAATGACCAGTGGGGAAGCAGACGCAGTTCTCGCTGTAGCAGCAAGGAGACGCTGAACAATCTGGGCTACGGCTCCCTTAATGGATGTAAGTCTGTGTGTATGTGTGTTTGGTGTCTTCACTTCTCGAATATGTCAGTTAAGGGCGGATTTGCTTTTCCTAATTTATTTTGTTTACCACACGTTATTATTTGTGACAGTTTCTTAGCCCGCTCACGTTGTCTGTCTTAGTGCTCATCTGGTAAATCAGCCAGGGGTGATATATATATATGTATATATATAGGCTGCAGCAGATATATCAATATCAGTTTATGTGTCAGCCATCAAGTAATAAGAATTTGTCTTACAGCAATGCCAAGCTAAGTTTGAGGTCATTTAGAAACAGCACCACTATCACAAAGTTTGTTCACCAAAGAGCACTGAAATGTCCAACTCAGTGCGTATCTTGGTCACAATTAAAAAGATTTGGTTGATAAAATAATTACGAGCAGATTTAAAGTCCTTGATACAAATACATCAGTGCTCTGTTCAGAGATCCAGTATTGGTTTGTCTGTGCTGTAGCATGTTGCTGTGTTAACTGTTAAAAATCTGTTAAAATCTGTCTAAAAAAAAAAAAAAAAAGAAAGAAAGAAAGAAAAAATCAACAATTTCCCTGAGGTACCCTACCAAAGGGATCAATAAAGTTCTATCTAATCTAATCTCTCTCTAACTGTCACAATATTAATTTTAATGTGTAATACCTTTTGGAACAAAGTTTTTTAACTGGCTAAACTGGCTAAATAAAGAACAGGAAAGAAACTCTAAAACGCATCACAGCTCTTTAAAACCAGTTTGCATTCATGGCCAGGAGGCTTTAGGGACCACAGTGCCAGTCGATAATCTGAATGTTTGTTGATGCCCTCAATCACTCCAGTCTGAAATGTCTCAGGGACTGTTGGATTTGGGCAGGCATTAATGGTCCCCAGAGTGCCTGTGATGATCCTCTGATTTGTCGTATAGCAACATCGACAAGTCAACTTTTTCTATTGTTCAAATCATATCTACTAAACTATATTCTCTTATCTACCCACTGATGTATGTTAACTTTGGTGATCCTTTGATCTTTACTCTGTTTGCTATGAAGGATTACCATGAATTGGTAAACAGTCACATTCCCCTCAGGATGAGTTCTGATAACTTCTGATAATTTACTTTTTTTGACCAAATGTCTGCAAAGCTACAGAAACATCCATCCATCCATCCATCCATCCATCCATCCATCCATTATCTTTACACCGTTTAATCCTCACTAGGGTTGGCTAGGGGGGCTGGAGCCTATCCCAGCCGACTCAGGGTGAAGGCAGGGGACATCCTGGACAGGTCGCCAGTCTATCACAGGGCTACACTTAGAGACAGACAACCAAGCACAATCACATTCACACCTACGGACAATTTAGAATAACCAATTAACCTCAGCATGTCTTTGGACTGTGGGAGGAAGCTTGAGAACCCAGAGAGAACCCACACTGCACGAGGAGAACATGCCAACTCCACATAGAAACTGGGGATCTTCTCGCTGCAAGGCAATGGTGCTAACCACCGAGCCACCGTGCAACTGTGCAACCCCCTACTTAAACATGAAGGCACTAAACTAAGATGGTGAGCCTGACATTAAACCTGGTAAACATCAACATGTTGGTATTTTCAGTGTGCGCATGTTCGCATGCTGACATTAACACACAAACAGAGCTTCAAAGGTCAGCTAGCATGGCTGCAGACTGGTAGGCCCTGCTCACACCTGGCATTACCGTGCATCTTGGATGATTCAATCACAAGTGGACAGCTTTTAGTCCGTCATTTTACAATTGGCATTAGAATGTATCTTCACCTGCTTCTCGAGTGGCCACTTCCCTGCTCTATATGCAAATGAACACACCTATTATTTCCAGTTGAAAAGGCCCAATGCCAGAGTCCCGCACAGGTCCAATTTAGAAAACCTGTATCTGCCTGCACTCACATAGCTCAGTACCAGAACCAACACTTTACCCACAGTTATCTCCAAGTCCAGACCTGCTTCAACCTGCTCCTGCAACTCAGCAGCAATTTCCTATTTACAGTTGCTTCAAAACTGAGCAGCAAAACTGCTAACAAACACTTGGCGTTGTAAACACCTAAGTCCAGTCCTTGCTGAACTACACCGGCTCCCCATTCATTACAGAATTCAATTTAAGATTCTTTAGATTACTTTCAAACTTCTATATGCTCTGGCTCTTCTTGTCATCTCTGAACTTTTAAACTCTTATTCTGCATCTTGACCTTTGAGATCAGAGAACCGGCTGGAATTTTAAAATTCTACAGTCCAGGCTTAAAACACAGGGAGACCATGCTTTTACCTTTTCAGCTCAAATTATGTGGAAAAAGCGCCTTCTTACTGTCAGAAAAGCTCAGACAGTGTCTCTGTTTAAAAAAGAAAAAACAAACCTGAAGAGAAAGGCATTTGTATGTTTTTGACAAATTATTGTCTTTATTGTTGCTTTTTAATGTTTTATTGACAGTATTTTTTGTAAAACATCTTGTAACCCCTGTATTGAAAGATGCTATAGAAATAAAGGTTATTGTCCTTATTTCAAATCCTTCAACCAAACCTGCAATTAAAACCATTCACTACACAATCTTTCCCTTTAAAGTGCTTTATTTTCACTCAAACCTGCAAAATTTGCCAATAGCAGCCACAGACATGCAGGACTCCATGCCAAATGCATTGCTGCTTTTCGCTGGTGGGAGACTAAGACGGTAGGCATGCAAACTACTGAAAGAATGTGGTTATATGCAGCTCAGCCGTCTTCGAATGTGGATATCAACTCCCAGCTGTGCTTTGAGCTGATTAATGCCGGTCGTGAACAGGACATTAGTCTTGTTCGCAAACATAAAGTTACATATTTATGACTCATAAACACTGTCACAGTGTTTTAAGGTTGCGTCAGACTTGAGACTGTACTTTAAAGGCTGACGTATAGATCCGATTTTGGTTTTGGCTGCTGTGATTAAGCTGTGATCACTGAAGGTTAGCGGTTAAGAAATTAATATAGTCACCTTTATAGCAGCAGGAATATGTGGATCTGCTTGTGATGCCGACCAAGCCTCAGTGGAAGGAGTTCCCCACCTCTGTGTTAACTCTTCCATTGAGCCCATTCCTCATTGCATTCAGCATGTGTAAGGGCAAGACAAAGATGGAGAGAGTCGGAGAGAAAGAAAGAGAGAGACAGAGGGAGGGAGTGTGTTTAGGTGGAGGTCAAATGGGACTAAAAGAAAGGGGTGTTGCAACAGAAGAGACACAAAGAGAGCGAACACGATAGAAAGTGAATTAAATATAAGGGAGAGGGAGGGAATTAGAGGCTAAAGCAATTTGGAACTGCTCAGAGAAGATGTACGACATGAAGCCTACAGGTAAATCAGGGTCACGGAGTGGAGGAGAGAGAGTGAAATGAGGTCTGTGCACGGGGAGGTCAGGCTGAGAGAGGTGGGGATAATGTGTGTGTTCATCGCAGTGTAATCGCTGTGGGTTTATGGTGTCTGCTGTTATTATACTGATTAGAAAAAATTCTGACAGGTGTGCGCTTACACGTTTAATTCCAAAATGGGATGTGCATCATATCAGAAGTGACACGAACCCCTACAAAATAGCTGACACTTGGAGATTTCACTTGCCTGATTTGATTTGGTCCATAGCTGCAGATATATTACTGTCTGTCTGTCCATCCATCAGTTAGTTGGTCCACCACTTTGTTCAAGACGGAAATATCTCAGCAACTGTTGCAGGGATGGCTGTGAAGTTTTGAATGAATCCTCCTAAATTTGATGAGCTTGTGAGTTTTCTCTAGTGCCACCACTGGATCGGGTTTTGGCTTTTAGTGAAATGTCTTAACAAGAGGTAGATAACTTGCCTTGACATTTGGGAAACACATTTATATCCTCCTTCAGGAAGGTTCTGGGTGATTTCAGGTCATCGTGCCATAATTTCAATTTGCCCAGAGCTTTAGTTCATCACGAAGCAATCACGAACCAAGGTGGAAATCACAAATCACTTTGCAGATTTAAATCGGCTTCACAGTCATGGATTGCAGTTTGCTCATTTTTTTCTCAAAGATAAGTGGCACAATCATTATTCAAGTTTAATTTAGTTCAGTGCAAAACTGGCCTTTCTTATTCTTCACATAAGAGCACCACCTCAGCGCCTATGACTCAGAACAGAGATATCAGATTATGGTGATTTTTGATGAACTTTTCATGCATGATATAGTCATGCAGTTGCTAAAAGCTACGGATTTGTTCATTGACAATTGTGATTTTAGAAAAATCAGTTCAGTTGTAATATTTGTTGTTAAAAAATTGTTCTTAACTGCCTCAGTTGTACTTTTCCAATCAATCAGACTTGATTTTTTTCATACATGTAACACAAAATGAATTACAGAAGAAAAACAGTGCTAGCATGCTAAGCTAATATAAGCACTGCAAGCATTATACCTTCCAACCTGTTAGTGTTGTCATTATGAGTATCTTCCCATGCTTGTATTAGCATTAAGATCGCAGTACAGCATCACAGAGCCGTTAGCAAAACTTGTTACATCATTATCGCGTTAAAATATTGAAATATATAGGAATTTTTTTTTTTTAATTAAATATCTATTTCTTATGTTATTTCCAGATTCCAGCACCTACAGTATAATGTGTGTGTCCATGTATGAGAAAAATCACCACATGAATCTCTAGATGCAGTGCAGTCCATTAAAATTATGAAGTGCACCGGTTGCCATAAACATATACATTTTTAACATGAGTGGCCCGAGTATAAACCCTGATGCTGCGTGGCTGCACCCTCGGTGCTTCATATTTTATATGATGTGTAGGTCTTGATGGTGATTATGCCTGCATGTTGATGCTGTTAGGGACACATCCTTGCACAGCTGATGTTTTATGGATGTTCCAGAACAGCTGGCTTTTTTTTTTCTTCTTTTTTTTAAATTTCCCTTCCACTAAAAACTTTTACTGTGTGGTAGATTTATTAACCCCACTTAACACAGTCTCACATACTACACATGTTTATATCCTGCAGGCACCAACACCAATATGCGTGTATCCACACTCAGAAGGGGATCAGACCAGGAGATCAGCTGATATTTAAAATTTATAAGAGTAGAGCTACTGTAAAAGAAAAAAAGAAAAGAAAAGAAAAGAAAAGGGCAGCAACACTGTTGTAGCTTTAGGCTGTTGGTTTTACAGAGCAGGTAGATGTGTTGGGGGGAACAACTACAAATTCTTCATGGAAGGTACTTACAGGTATCTGCTGATGATAAATGCTTGTGAGGAGGAGGACATCCTAATATTTGTAGCAATTATGTCCCACAGAATGAGTTGTCTCTAATTTTGTCTATGAATTTTTATATTAAATGTTTGTATTCACTGCGTTGTGTTAAATGTTTATACATGTGTATGTTTTATACCTGATCAGCATTACAGTTTGTATATTTTAATGTATATACAAACAACTTTTGATTTCTTTAGTTGTATGATATGTTTAATGGATGTCAGTGCATGCCTGGTGTTCTCTAATGTGAAGGACTTATCCTCTGATTAAATTTTACAAATCTTTGTGGAATTGTTTTTAGAGTTTTTTCCAGTTATTGTTTGTTGGATCCATTTACTGGGGACAACAATCGTTTTTTGACACTATTTTATCATTTCTATGCTATTTTTGGGCAAACGATTCCCTGACATAAAGTTCTTGTGAAGGCAAAGTTCTTGATGTACATTATTGGGACTTAAGACAAATGACTTCTGAGAGATCTTGTTGTTTTCAGGGTGTGAAATTGGTGTAACAGAAATGTCCTGTGCCCCCTCCCCTCCGTCTCTCTGTCCACAGCTCCCAGGTCTATCTACAGCGCAGACAGCGGTGAGTGGTTCATCGATGTGTTTTGATCCTTGTGTTCATCCCACGGGGGCGACGACACAGCTAGCCGGCTTCCCCGTTATCTCCTTCATCCTGTCGGTTCTGCTGTGACAGCAGCAGAGCCTTAAGTGGAAGATTATTATCAACTCACACTGACACAAACACCTCTATCTTTTGGGTTTCAGGTGGGAAGATGAATGGTGCTGTAGCTAAGACCTGTATTTACCAGCTTTTTTTTTTTTTTCGAGGCAGCACTGATTCAGGGTCACTTACCTGAGGTCCTCAGCCATCTGTTTTATAACCAGTTGTTGCACATTACACTATATTATATGTGATTTCTGGCCATAAAAATACAACTTTGTGTGATTATATTAACCGCATTCTCCTTAAAATCTATATAATGCACCTCCTGAGCCATTCTCTCCACTTCGCTGCCTCCTTCATTGTGGATTTTAGCTCACTAACATTTCAACTTGGCCTCCAGATTAGTCTGCATCCAACTGCATTCTAATAATGATGCGAAACTTCCACCGAAACCTTTCCTATGAGGATTCAAATAGCAGAAGTTATTATCGAGCAACACTTGTACAACAAAAATAGTGCTGAATGAGATGCTTAGGCTAGTAGTTTTCCCACTGTGTGGCATCAGGGCACAATTTGATGAAACAACTATACACCGTGACTATTCTATGAGACTGTATCTCATTTCTTGTTGAGACAGACAGTAGAAGACAAACTCATTATAGTTTAACATCTCCTGGAGATGTACAGTAGCTCTACATCCCGACCAGTATTCTGCTGCATCATGGTGTTTCGCCCCGGCTCTTTGACATCGCTGTGTAATTTAATTCCCTTCAACACCAGAGAGAACAAGAGAGAGAGAGAGAGACTGAAAGGGACAGAGCAAGAAAACAGGGAGGGAGGGAGAAAAACAGGAGGGAAGAATAAATGACTGAGGAAGAATCAATGATGAAGCCAAGAAACAAAGACAGCGAAGAGGAGGGAAGTGAAAGTGGACGAGCCAGACAGCAGTGACATTAGAGGATCCTTGTAACTGTGCTGCCCTCTGCTGCTAAAGTTACAGCAGTACACACAGCAAGCGATAAGCCTGCTGGAGGATGCTGACAGTTACCATCGGTTACGAGGAAGAAAAAGATGGAGATGGATGTTAATATTAACATATAAAATCCATCCATCCATTATCTATACACCGCTTAATCCTCATTAGGGTCGCGGGGGGGCTGGAGCCTGTCCTAGCCGACTTAGGGCGAAGGCAGGGGACACCCTGGACAGGTAACCAGTCCATCGCAGGGCCACACTTAGAGACAGACAACCAAGCACACTCACATTCACACCTACGGACAATTTAGAATCACCAATTAACCTCAACATGTTTTTGGACTGTGTGGGAGGAAGCCGGAGAACCCGGAGAGAACCCACGCTGCACGGGGAGAACATGCAAACTCCACGCAGAAAGATTCCGGTGTCGCCACTGGGACGTGAACCGGCAACCTTCTTGCTGCGAGGCAACAGTGCTACCAACTGCCACCCTGCAGCCCAACATATAAAATGTTTATCTTAAAAAAAACAGGAATCATTGTGTGTCAACATGTTGGGTTGCAAATGTTTCGTGTTTCCGCAGGTACCTTTAGGTCTCATTTGATCCCAGACATCAAAACAACTAATATCTAAATTGAATTAGAAGTTGTCTTAATCCACAGGTGAGGTGCCTCCAAAGTCAGTCTGATTTTTCTGATCTCTGTATGATTGAACCTATGTTTCTACACAGGAGTCCTTCAGGCAGGTATTCAGAAACTAGCGGTTGCCATGAGATTCAAACAGCAAGCGCAGTATGTGACAAGAATACTTCTGCTTTGAATTCTTGTACCGAGCAGTTGGAATTGTTCCCCTGGTGTGATGTTCTTACAGACTGGAGGACAAAGATGAATGAGAGGCCTTTTTGTAAAATCTTTGCACAACATGAGTATAAGACAGTGTTGAGGTGTTGTGAAGTGGATCAGGGCTGGGTTGGAAATGGTCTCTAAACTCAGTAAGCTTTTCCTAATAGAACAAATAATCATAAATACCTGAAAATAGCCAACCAGGGTTTAGCTGGATGATATACTGTATGTGCCACAGTTAGTGTTTAGGTCGGGGTGAGTGTTGGAAAAGGACCCAAATGTAGACACCAGAAATGGGTTGCAGAAAGTAACTAAAGAAAACTTTAATCAAATTTTAACTGTTAACAAATGCAAGAGAGCAAATAGAAGATGGTTTAATGTCCGAGAACTAAAAGTCCATAACATAAAAACTAAATCCAAAGGTACAAAAACTCAGCCCAGGCAAAAACCAAAGGGGCAGGGAGAACATGAGGAAAGCAAACAGGCAGGCAAACACAGGAACAACCAGGGTGCAAAAAAACTGAATGTACAGACCAAAAACAGACTAGGAGAGTCAGGCAGGTCAACATGAGGAGGCAAACAGGACGAACTGGCAAAGACAGAGGGGACAAGACTTTATACTGAGAACTGATCAGAGAGATGAGAAACCAGTGACTCAGGAGACACAGGTAAAACTAATGAAGGCCATCAAAAAAGGAGGGAAGCATTAACAAAGGGAGGAAGTAAAGGCACAAGCAACACACAAGGGAAAATGATATCAAAATATTATCGGAAGTAAACAAAATCAAAACTCAATGGCAGTGTAGACATGAATTAAAATAAAAACACATTTACTTTACCAAACATTTTCTTACTATCTTGAACAAATTCGACACTTGGACAATAAAGCTCAGGGTAAAGTTCATTTTTATCTATTTTTCCCCATCTACAAACCCTCTCTCTTCAGTGGCAGAACACATTTAATTAACCACTACAGTGAAAATCTAGTTTTTTTTACTTTGTTATCATGTTTATTTGATGCTTTTTTTATGTACAGAAAGACAAATCTTGAGCAAAATATGTAGTCAACATCATGGCTGATTTTTTTTCCACCTTGAAACTCCATTGTAACAATAGTAGTCTCAAAAATGTGGGTTTAGACAAGACATTACTTACTTGCAGGGTGGGACTGTGTAGCATGTAGCTGCTTTCCAGTGTTTGAGCAGAGTCATAGTTGAGCTGGTGTGTTTGAGCTGCAGTTAGTGGTGCAGGTTTGGTGAAAATTAGGCAGTTGATCTGCATAGTCAAGAGGACGCCATGGTGTAGAGTAGCGTTTTCCTGACAATAAATAAATGAATAGTTAACTGAGGGCTGCAAGGTGGAGCAGTGGTTCGCACCGTTGCCTCGCAGCAAGAAGGTCGCTGGTTCGCATCCTGGTGAAGACACCAGGATCTTTCTGCGTGGAGTTTGCATGTTCTCCCCGTGCAGCGTGGGTTCTCTCCAGGTTCTTCCTCCCACACAGTCCAAAAACATGTTGAGGTTAATTGATGATTCAAAATTGTCCGTAGGTGTGAATGTGACTGCGTATGATCTGTCTTTAAGTGTAGCCCTGTGATAGACTGGCGACCTGTCCAGGGTGTCCCCTACCTTTGCCCTAAGTCGGCTGAGATAGACTCCAGCCCCCCACAACCCTTGTGAGGATTAAGCAATGTATAGATAATGGATGGATGGATATTTAACTGTGATGCATTGGGACTTTTTTGGGTTTAAATCAACAGCCAGAGAGGGACTCTAAATTCTATGTGGAGTTTTATCTGGAGATTGTCCTACATGTCATCTTGCATGTGACAATATTCAAGAATGTGCAAGATTGTAGAGCACATTCTTCTTAAATAAATAAAAATCACAAAAGGTGCCATAAACAATAGAAAAATGCTGCACTCCTGTTTATAATGTGAGTGTGTGTGTATTAGTTTGCATAGTTCTGGTGTTTGTTTACGGTTGTGCGCTTATGTTTGTTCTTCCAGACTCGTACATTGCCAAATCGGCCTCGTTGCCAGGCTACGGGAGGAATGGACTGAACAGGGTAAGCAACTATGATTTCTAGCGAGTGTGTGTCTATGCTTGCATTACTCATGTTGCAGAGACTTGCCTCCTTTTTGGGGGACAGAAAGCAAGTATCCATAACGTAAATGATTAGACTTTATGATAAAGATTTGATTGAGGTTTAGGTTAGGCTTAGTAAATAATGGTTAGGGTGAATACAAGCTAGTATAATGTCCTCTGAAGTGATGGAAACACAACAGAGAGAGTTGCAGAGAAAATAAGACAGATGTAGTCATTCACTGGAATATATGGCAAAGTCCTTCATTTGCTGCTGAACCTGAAACTCATTTGTATCAGTTTGTTTCCTGAGGCCAAGTAAGACAAGTGGCAAGATATTGCCATTATATCAGTGTGACAAATTAGACAGAACACCTCACTGATTTAAAATGTCTGTCTACTTCGCTATATCAAGATTGAATACATGTTTTCCGACCATGTTTTCCTGAACTGCTCTTGTTGTGTTCCAGCAGCCCGGGAGCGCAGCCGCAGATTACTACCAGTACGACAGCAGTAACGCAGTTAATTGGCAGATCAGAGGTAAGCCTATTGCACAGCTTAAATCTGCTTATCCCAATTTCTTCTAGTTTTCTCTTGATTTACCTCCCCTCTTGATGCACGTAACTTGAAGTGTGCTGTATGTATTAATGAAAATGCAATGTCAGTGAATGCATGCCACACAGGCAAACATTTCCTAACACATCACCATATTGTCTTTTCTCCCTTTCTCTCAGAATACAAGGTAAGATGCAGATGCCTGTGCTGGAGGACTGTTGCCGAGCCTAGAGTGAAAGATCTAGATCAATGAAAATAGATAAGAATGATGTGTTCCTGAATCCATCTCCGCCGGTAACACCCACTTTGTGAAGCTGACTGACTCATTTTATTGACAGCGAAATGAATAAACAAACACTTCACAAACAGCTTCACCACTTTATAGTGGAAACTCTTTCCCCAAGTCTCCCTCTATTAAGAAGACAGAGAATAACAAGAACCATGTCAACACACAAATGAGATTTTTCTTTATCTTGCATAGACAGATCTCTCTCCACAGCACTTTGTCAGTGCTGGAGAGTGATTTTTCTCAATCTTTTTCTCTGTCAAGTCTTCAAGCAGAGACACATTGTCCTTTTTATAAAGCCTCTTTATAAAGCCTTAACTAAATGTAACAGTTTCGACATTTGGCAACTAGAGGGAGACAAAAATGTTTAAAAAATGGTCCATGTGTCTGGTGCTGATCCACACAAATATAAACTGCATTACTAGTATTTTAAATGCTGGACAAAAACATATTTTTAACAACTTCAAGCAAACCAACCTCTGAATCGAATCCACATGTTAGCTGAAGCCTCTATAAGGCAATCTGGTGAGAAAGGTTTGTAAGAAAGGCAGCTGTAAATGTAAATATTAAAACAGCACCTCTGTGTTGGTCATATTTTCTCGCTGTCAGATCTACCCATATGAAGCCCTGGTGGTGTCAGTCAGAGGGCAGCAGCGTCTCCCCAGTGACGTGGATCGAGCCAGACTTGAGGTAAACTGCTCCAGGACAAAATGTCCTTGAATCACTGCTTTTAATGAAAGCATTTAGTCATTGAAGAGCGAAGAAAACCAAAAAGAAAACAACTAAAAAGGTGCAATTTTCTTTGCAATCCACAATACAGATGTTGGACAGTATACCCTGTACAGACTCTTTCTTTAAGCACTTCCAATGTTGACTGCTAATTAAATGACCATAGCTCCAACAATAACTTGCTGTGGACTGTAGTGTTTAATGGGCAGACTGGTCAGTCGACGAGCATAGCAGCTGAAATGTTATGCTCAGTGTCTGCAGCGGCTGTAGAATGTCTGCCGACTGGCTTATGTTGTAGAGAAAGTGATGACAGGTACAGCCTCATTGTTTTTCTTGCTGGCGAATATAACATACCTCCAGTGTTTATGATCGACTCGTTTTCTGACCTTCTCTCTTTCTTCCTCCCCACAGCGCCACCTCTCACCAGAAGAGTTTTACAGAGTCTTTGGCATGTCCATGTCCTCCTTTGACCGTCTTGCTCAGTGGAAGAAGAATGAACTGAAGAAACAAGTCCGACTCTTCTGAGAAATCAACAGATCCGTCTGATCAAGTGCAGCTTCCACAAGGGTTTACTGACCTCAGCTCATGTCTGCGTCTCGGTGGAGGGCTGAGAACTGGACAAAATAAATGTTTTTCTTCCCTTGAGGTGGTAGAAGGAAAAGAACTGTTGGCTGCCTCTTCTTGGCGCGCTGTGGGACTACTTAAGCAATACGGATGGAGTCAGCCAATTGGGCCAAACTGGGGGGAAAACTGCATGAGTGGAAGAAGAATGTGGAGGGAGAGCACAGAGCTGCACGGAGGACAACAACTCCCTACCAGCAGATGGCAGCGTGTTAACATGAGCAATATGGTTGCTGCTATGCTGAGATGCTTTGTACCAAACTGAATCTGCCATGCTTAGTGAGGGAGATGGTTTGTGAAGGACATCTGGTTGGAAGACAACAGAAAGGAGCCAGTCAGACAGACACTGCCCTCAGCAACTTATAAACTGACAGGACCAGTGAAGAAGCACTGTGTGATCCTCAACATTAGGGTTACTGAACACGATATAATGTGCAAA
Source organism: Stegastes partitus (assembly GCF_000690725.1). Classification (NCBI taxonomy): domain Eukaryota; kingdom Metazoa; phylum Chordata; class Actinopteri; family Pomacentridae; genus Stegastes; species Stegastes partitus. The sequence goes on from NW_007578033.1 coordinate 618,745, forward strand.
CACTGAAAACCAAATGTTTTCTCCTGCTTTTTTTTTTTTTTTCAAACTGTGTGTTTACTTTTGATGTCAGTTTTTCTGAAGCCATATCAGTGTTTAGACTTCTTTTTTATGACATGAGCAGACTGTACAGTTCACTGATGTTTGTTTTGAAATATGATGTGATGTGAATGAACTGTGTCGCGGCTCAGAGCTCAGAGCAGTTAAGTTTAGAAACAGGGGCTTAGTACTGCACACTTGACAATAAGATGATTGTGCTCCACTTATTTTATTTGAAGAAATCAAAGTTTTGGTCTATTCAGACTTGCAGCTGCACTCGAGAAACATCATAGAATTTCAGTGGCTGGATAACAATTAAACCACCAGACTGAATCGTGTTTGCGCAGTTTAATGTGTGTGTGTGTGTAATTACAGCAAGTGACTAATAGGAGGATATTCAGTAGGGATCTGAAGAAAGGAAGGGATTATGAAGGAAATTAAGGAAACGGAATGGGGTGGAATGTGCAAAAGGGATAAACAGAGATACAAGGGGAAAGAGAAAGAAAGAGTTAACAGGTATCATAGAAGGAAATTGGAAAAAAAAAAGATTTGTGTTTGTGATAAACAGGTGGAAATATCGCCTGAGCAGAAATAGATTTAATAGAAAGAAGGTGAAAAGAACGAGATGAGTCAGTCCATGTGCAGGAGTGTTGTAACTGAGTGTAAAAGGTGGAATAATGTGCTGTTTTTACAGGGACTGAAACCGTGCGGAGTGTGTTTGTGAGTATAGTATGTATGTGTGTGTGTGTGTGTGTGTGTGTAGGTGTGTGTGTGTGTGTGTGTTTACAGTTTGCAACAATAAATCACATTTACCACGCTGAGTGTTTACGGAACTACAAACTAACTTATGTTTTGATTTATTGGAATTCCCATTTGTCATTTTACGGCCCCGTGTCTGTCACTCCAGCTTCTGAATAAATGATTGAATGATTTTCTATTGTTGCCGCTATTAATTTTCCTAAACCGTGAGTGTACATGTTGGTGATGGATGGAGGGCATGGTTATTTGTTCCATTTTTTACTTTTTGGTTTAGGGGTTACTGGGTCAGCAGGATCTTAGAAGGACTGAAGTATTTCGCCCAAATGTATAAGGAAACATGCAGTGTCATTAGTTTAATTTTGAGCTGTAATTGACTATAACTTGCAAATTAATCAAAGGCTTATCTCTTGATTGCTTTCACCTGCATTTCTTTTAATTCTAAATGTTCAACACAATAATTTTTATGGGCCAGAGAGTTTACAGAGCTGCATCCTTATTGTAGAAAATAAAAGAATCTGATCCCCCCAAAAAATGGGGGGGAAAGTCAAGAAATATTAAGGAACCAAATGGCACACTTGGCCAAAAACAATTCTAAGGTGTCAATCATAGAGCAGATGTTTGGAACCCTGTTAGAATATAATCCCTCAGAATAAACAGTTTTTACAGGTTAAAATACAAAATATCTCATGTAATGTCCCTTTGCACTTAACATGTCTTGCTCTCTTTTGGGAAGACATTATATGATTTACTGCACTAATCTTCTGGTGAATTACACAAGGTTGTATTGAAGTCATGTCAAAAGTTGAAAATTGATTGTTTAAGCTATTTTTTTTAGTATGGTTCTTTGACTCCAAGTTTGGTCTTTATCCATGTTTTGGTGTTGAGCAACACATATTGTAAGAGTTTAGAAGATAAATGGTCCAAACTACTTAACAATGTGTTTCTCATTCAGCCATTCACGCACATGCTGCCATGCAAGATGCTATTCTGTACTTAGCTTCAGCTTCTTGCCCAGGGACACTTCAACACATGAAGGGGATCCAATTTCTTGCTAACATATATGACTAAGTCCCAATCACAACATTCTATCCAAAATACCAAAGGCTACCCTATTTGTCCGATATAAAATCATAATTTTGCATCTTTAGGATGAATCAACAAACAAACTGGACACTCAAGAAGTGGTATTCAATCTGTTATAAAGAAATTTGAGAAACTAAAGAGTTGAAGGAGGAGAAGACTGTTATGCTATGACGAGAGTTTCTTCTTTGAGAGACTTGAAGAAGACTGGAAATGAACTTGCTCAGCATCTGGCATCTTTCTCTGGATGCCAAGCTGATTCTTCTACAGTCCAGAGATGTTTGATCAGGAATGGCCCCTGTGGAAACCACTTTTTTGGAAAGGGAAATCAGCTGAAGGGCTAAAGCTCACAGAGGCTGGAGTGAAGATCAATGAAAAAGAATTCCATGGAACAATCAATCAATCAATCAAGTTTGAAAACATTCAGGTCCAGTCATTGACAATATGTGAGATGATGAGTTACAAGAGGGATGCTTTGGCCTTCAATGAAACATGATGAAGGGTTTTCCATGATTAGGGACTGCATTTCTGCCAGTGCTGTCGGGGATGTTGTCTGAACTGATGGAATTATGAATGCTGAAAACTACAGACACACTTTGATTCATGATGCTACTCCTTCTGGAAAGTGTCAGATTGGAAACAGGTTTACCTGTCAGCATGACAGTGATTCAAGGCACACCACTAATGCAGTGAAATCATATTTGGAGGGGGAAAAGCACAGCTGATAGAACACTGACAGTGATAGACTGGCCTTCACAGAGTCAAGAGAAAAAACAAAAACAGACCAAGTCTGAAGAAGAACTTCTTCAACGTTCCCATGTAGTGTTTGTGTCTGAGTCTTATCAGTGCATCAAATGGGCCCTAAAGTTGCCTCAGAAGAGTCACCAGCTGTAGTCAATTGTAACCTCTTACAAGAAGGTCAAGGGCCATGTCATTTGGACAATTTGATTAACACAGCTTTCTACATCACCCAGAATGATAATTCACGGTGCTGTATGTATATTTTTGACCCAACAGATTTTGTCATTCATACAGATGATGTGTAATAAATCTTTAAAGGAACCAAAATGCATAATTGTTTTTGGTACACATTTCTCTCAATTATTCTATCATAAAAAATTAAGAGTTGTAGGAACCACTGGAAACTCAAGACTCTCATAATTTACATGACTTTTGTTCCCAGCTATATATTCTTATATAAAAATCCACACATGCCTATTTTCTACTGTCTTACTATTCAATCATCTTACCCCAAAACCATTCGATTTGATTTTCTCATACCAGTAAAATGATTTCAATACAATTGAAAGATTAGTAAGTCCACTATCATTCAAGAAAAGACCTGAAATAAAAACTGACCATTGCCAGAAGGGCAAATATGCCAGTGGTGATAGTTGTGAGGAGGCGTCTTACCTTGGTTTATCTTACTGTATGTAATTTGTATTTACTTCATTACCTCCGCCAAGGAGCTTATGTTTTAGCCCGTGTTTATCTGTTTGCTTGTTTGTTTGTTGGTTGGTTGGGTTGTTTGTTTGTTTGTTAGTAAGATAACTCAAAAAGTTATTAACAGATTTTCATGAAATTTTCAGGAAATTATGATAATGGCACATTGAACAGATGATTAAATTTTGGTGATGTTCTGTTCCATCTGCTTATTCTCTCATAAAACAGTAAATACTGTTAAGTGTCACGGTCCGCAGAATGTTGTCGTTGTGCCCTAGGAGCTCTAACTCCATTCAGTCCTCAGTCCTCACCGCGGTCTTCTCAGTAGAACAGTGGCAAGCTGCAGCCAGGCAACATGACAGGAGTGGGCTGAGCGGAGCTACTGACAGATAAGTTCAGAACGACGTTGTGACGTAAACAATGACTCAACATGTCTCCTGTTTCACTTTAACATGTGTCATGACGACTGACGTGCTTCCTTGCATCGGTCATCATTTACATTTACCTTGCATTGCTAAAGTTGTGCTAACCTAGCTTAAATTACTCCCTGTCTGTTTATGTTAGCAATAACGTCGCTGTAGTTATGCCAGCCTAGCATAGTGTTAGCTAACAGCTTAAAAGACAGTAAGTAACTCCAGAAATAACATAAGTGTACAAAATATTTGACAGGTCATCACTCCGTCAGTGTGTTATTAATGATATCAATGTTAATTCAAATGCCAAAGGTATGTTTTGATTATCTTTGAATCTAATAGTGTCGATAAAATGAATGCAGGATTTTATCACTGGCTGAAAATCGCAATATGGTGGAAATGAGCTGTTTGGCGGAGGTCTGCGCTCTCAGAGTGCTTTTCTACTTTCAAATATAAAATTGGAAATGTACAATAAAGGTATTTTTTTCATTTTTATTCATTTTATCTTTAACATTACACTTTCTCAAATCACTTTAATGTTTGTGACTTCTTTGACAGATTTTTAAAAATGTGAATCGACTCGCACTAGGACCCGGTGGAGCCCTGGCCGGTGGCGGAGCAGCCGCCGCGTCCAGCTGTAAACTGTAGCCGCCGCTGTGAGTCACTCGGCCGCACGGAGAGCGACGGAGCTCCGCTGTGTCTGTGGAGAACACGTTTCACATGTACGGAACTTTTAAATGAAGCCACGACGGGATTATTGCTGGAAACAAGTTGGGTGGCACAGACTTTAAAAAGAGCCAGGCATGGACTCCAAACGCCAAAGTGGTGAGTAACAGTCTCTTCTTTATCACAAACACTCATGTTTAGTACAGTAACTGTGTGGTAACTTTAGGATGAAGCCTCCGTAGACATAAAGGACACTAAAGTTAATTTAACATGTAAGGAGAAGTCACATTCAGGGACCTAAACCGAATAAAATGCGGTGAAAAACATCAGAAATGTCATATTTGAGACTCAAAAGTTATTATAAGGAATAAATGATGCAGTACGATTTGACACGAACGTGGTTTTATAGTTGTTATTACAGCACGTGAATGGAAACAGCGTCAGTGTGTAGTTTCTGTGACTGAATAAACCGAGTAGTACGCGCCCTGCTCCCGATTGACTGCTGGAGTAACGCGAGAGTGATGTCATCCACGACGCTGGTGCGCTGCGTGCGTGCGCATGTGTGTGTGTATGCGTGTGCGTGTGTGCGTGGATGTGGATGGAGGAGGTATCCTCAGGTAGAGTGATGCAATCTGATACCAACACAGAAGTGCCCTGTTGGAAGCTGCGCTGCTGGAGGGGAAGCAGCAGCAGCAGCTGAATGGCTGCTCTGTTTGGACGCCTTCAGGCCACAGTGCTGCAAACAGGACGCTGCTTTATGTGACACCAGGTGATGAAGAAGTGGCCTAATTTGAAAATCTGGCAACCGAGGATCACAAGTGGTTTCTGAAGTAAAATCAGTGAGCAAGTCCAGAGCAGAAAATTAGTTAAAGGAGGGAACATTTATTTAATTACATGCCATCATATTGAGGAGATTTAACTGCTTTTTACACCTAATATTGAGGCATAGTGTGAATTTACATCCAAAATATTATAAACAGGTAAGTTGAGATTTTTTTAAAAATTGTCAAGGTAATTGTAGTTTTAAATTGTGAGTGTATTATCTTGGAAATAACATTAAAGTATCTTATCTTCCTGACACTGCAGGCTTCTACCAGACTACTGGGTGCCATTATGTAGCATTTTTTCAATAAAAAAAAAAAAAAGAAAGAGAGAGAGTAAAGAAATTCCCAGTCAAATAAGACATTTTTGCATTTCCATTTTTAAACATATATGTTTTGTGCGACTTTGGCTTTAGTACAGACACCGCTCAAGCAGTTGTCCCGCACATCATAAGCAACAGTCGGTACACGCTGAAGGATAAATGTTGAAAATGAATGTTGTCTTCCAATTAAACATGTATGTAAAACTTTTTTTTAAAAGGTATTTCAACAGTTTTGTTTGTGTTATTTTAAATTTTGACAACAAAATTCTTATTTTTACCTGTTGACCTCTACACCCAATGGCACAATGTTTTCTCAGATCAGCCTATTTTTAATTTACAGCAGTGATGTCATCCCTTCTAATTATTATAATCATACTGTGATTATAGTTATGACATTGTCCATTATAACAACTGTAATTTAGTCAAAGTGCTTTCTTTCTAATGACTGCACTTACATTACAACATCTACTCAGTGTGTCATTCTTCACATTAGACCATATAATATTATTTTTTGGGTTTTTTTTTTCACAGCAAACATTTCGAGTTGTCATAGAAGGAGAAGTGCAGGTGTTACTAATAAAATGAACAATGCCCCTTTTCTGTTCTAGTGACCCTGTAAGCCTCAACAGTGTGTCAGAGAGTCAGCATGCATGATAATAAGACTCTAAAACGGAAGCAGCTAAACAGAATTCAGTCATTATTAACTGTATTATTGAGACCTGTGCTTTTCCTACTGTCACATGTCAAAATGTGTTTGGGAAAAAAAAGCTACACATGGAATGCAGAGACACAAACAGCTTATACATAACCAAATTGTCTGTGCAGCTGTGCACTCTAGGAGAAAATATTCTCTCAGTGGAAAAAATGTGGGTAATTGATATTGGAGTTTTGGCAAAATTGTGCAACTGCTGCAACAACTGGGAGAAATTTGGACAAAGCAGAGATAGAACAGGGGCAAAGTTTTCATACAGTCTGGACTTTAGTTTTTTATTTTTTTTAATTAACTTATCCCCTCAGTACTTTTACACTGCATGCATACAGATGTGACTAATTGCATTTGTGCACTCATGCACAGTCATTCTATTTATCTCTGTTTAATTTAACTGTCACAAGCCTTGACCTCAACCATGGTTCCCTTACATTTCCTTTTCCCTTTTCCTCCTCTTCTTTCATTTACTCCCACCCTCCTCCCACCCCACCCAACCCCTCTTTCAACTTTCTTTCAGAAAGTGCACAATTCTCTCTTGTTTAATTTCAAGCTATATTTCATATGGTATTATAAATTAACCTCCATTAACTGAGGAATTTCCATGGTACAAAGTGGGAGTGAGCTACGCTGCAAATCTGCTGCAGTTAAACCTTCTGCATCACAAGTATAACAAAGCAGCAGGTCAGCTGATGTGATGATAACAGTCCTTTCTACCAAACAGGAAAAAAACTGCAGATCATGTTTTGTTCTCACACTCGCTGGAAAAGCTGTCACAAAACACAATTATCACCCCGTAATCTTTGGGTGGGTGTATGTTTGTGTACTGGTTCATGCGTGTGTGAGAGGGAGAGTGATGACAGCAGCAAAATGTGGTTTGTCTTTTGTTGTAATTTAAGATCGTATATTCATATACGATGGGTTCATTACATTAATTAGTTAATCAAGAGAAAACTGACTAATTCCACTAAATTGCAAATATGTCAGGCACTTTACCTTTAAAGTTACAATGCGTTTTTACACCTCAGACCTGAGAGTATTATCAATCTTCTCATTTAGCTCTTGGCAAGAAAGAACTGAGCATAATTCTCAAGCTGCCTTAGCTTTCAGATGGATTATTTTTCTGATAAACAAAGTCATTTTCACACCAGCAACTAATTTTTCTTGTTAAGCTACTTAGGCAAGGCATGTGACATCCACCACAGTGGCTTTTCCAAGGCCTACAGTGGCTGAAAGACTCCTTACCTGTTTGGTGTCACCTGGTGAAACCGCTGTACTACAGCAGTTTTAAGTTAAACTCATGCTGCACCACAGTGTCTCAGGCACGCCTCTGTTTCTTTGCCTCCTCACTATTTACTATCTTCGGAAAGTGATAAGATACCGAAAGAATGCGAAAACGAGAGACTTCCTTGACTGTTTTGCCCCAGCTGTTTCTTTTTAAAGCTCTCCCCAGCTCGGATTTGGACTTTCTAAAGTGTCCTACTGACTACTAACCCCAGGCAAGCAGTGACACATCTAATGTTGTCACAAAAATATGAATTACTGGATGCCGGATTTCTGAAGCAGACTTTTGTCTGCGAGGGAGCTGCTGGGGCCGCCAAGCCTTGAACTCTGACCTCCGTCTGAAGAGGATGGGTGTCTGGAGAAGGGACGAATGGAGGAAAAGGAGTTAAAAGGAAAGGATATGTAAGGGGGGGGGCGAGAAAGAAAGGAGTGGAAGGGAGAATATGGGATCTGGAGGGACCTCAGTCTCTGGGACTGTGGGGGAGGCAGGAAAAGGACGGAAGAGTAAAATTGCAGCTTCACACACTTTGAAAGCCTGAAATTGTCTTTACTTAAACGGCATGAAAAGCTTATGTTTGTGTCACATAAGTGTCTTAAAGCATTTCTGTCACAGATAATCATGCGCCTCAGGCAACATAATTGATGGAACAATGCATTCATTCATTCATCTGGCAAAATTGTGCAGGCAAAATTATAAGTAGGAAGGGATAGTTTGGATGGGAGAGGTAAGAAAAGAGCAGGTTAGCTTTGGATTTGTCTTGATTGATGGGTTAGACGTGTAATAGATGGGAATAAAAGCCTCAGGTTAGGAGGACAGAAGTTTCTTTCCGTCCGACACCCTGCGGCCCATAAGCATTATGTGGCAAGATAAACGGCAGCAGCAGCCAGTAGGAGTTGTTTTGTTCTGAGCTGCAACCAAACACACTAAATCAGTTCAAATGAGAGTCGCATGGCCCAGGTCTCATGACTGACCTTCTTCAGGAAGTCCGTCTGCGGAAACACACAAAAATGTATGTAAAAGCGCACACACACAAACACATTCTGCTCTTGTGACCTGTAAGATAAGTAAGCAAGAGACAGTGATTGTGTGTGTGTGTGCTCTGTGTGAGTTACGCGACTGTCTGTGTCCTTCAGTAGGAAAAAAAAAACTGAAGAGGAAATTTGCACCGTGTGTGTGTGTGTGCGCGTGTGTGTGTGTGTGAGGAATGGGGGGTTACAAAGATCCTTCTGTGGGTGAGACCGACCACAAGTCTCCAGAACAGCTGATTCTCAGCCTCTGAACCCTCCGGTCCCCGAAGAGAGAGGCACAGAGAAAGAGAAAGGGAGAGAGATGTACATGGAGGAGAGAGAGAGAGAGAGAGCGGGACAACAAATGCACTCATGGCCTTGACGGCGTAAAGTTAGACATTGAGAAACAGAAAATAGACCAAAGGCTCAGTCTGAAACTCCATCAGCCGTCTACTGGCTTTGTTTACACTGATTACACAGAGTCTTTAGTCTGAGCTACCACAAGTAAAGTAGATCTGTAATTTAAGTGTGCATCCGCTGACGAACTTCATTTTGAACATGAGGCCTAAGAGAGAGTTTGCAATGACTGAAGATGTTGGTGTAGTGTCAGAAACAGCATGATGCAGAGAAATAGAAAAAGGGAAAGAAGAAGAAAGAGAAGGTGAGGTGAGGCTCGCAGTAGGATGGAGAAGAGTGTCGGGATTGGGAAGGAGCGGAGGAAAGCTTCTGTCGACAACTAAGACAGGAAACCACAGCTGCACTCACACACACATACACACACACACACAGCTGCTGCAGATATATCCTTTAACCCTGAATGCCCGCGGATCGAGACGATGCAGCTGTGGCGCACCACGCCCCTCTTGTACTGTGTGTGTCTGCACGCGTGGGTTCCTGTTTTGTTTTTTGTCGGAGTTTCTGACTTTGACAATACAATTGTTTGCTCTGGTCTTGCCGAGCACTGTGGTCATCTAATTTTGGCCTTTGCTGAGACAATAGAGCATTGTCTGAGTTAAGGGGGGGTGCGGAAGAGGCTTGTGGGAGAGTGAGGGCTTTTCTCTCACTCTCTCTGTCTTCACTTTGTGTGAGAGAATAGAGAATAGATTGATCTTATTTTATCCTAACCCTTGTTCCAGTTGTTCCCTAAGAATTGCAGATTTTCTTCTTTGTGGTGTATTCCAGCAGCTATATATATTCATTCATAGTTCTGCAAACCTCCTGCTTGAAGCTTTTGTGTTTTATTTTCTAACAAGTCATCACAAAAGAAAACCAGATTCTTACCTGTAGAGAGCATAAGTGTAATTCGTCCTAGTAAAACAATGAAAGAAAAATGAACCAAATTTCAGATTGTAAAAAGACAATGGGTCAAAGGTTCAGTTTTTTCATATTACTCCTAGAAAAGATTTAAAAATGACCCATGTCGATTTTCCAGCATCCCCCCACTTAAAGTGTCCTTGAACTTCCTCTTTTGTATTTTGGGTGTCATGACAGTGTAGAGTTGAGGATTTTAGTGCCAAAAAAAATGAGAATGATTTAAAGTTTCCACAATATATTATCTTGGCTGAGTAGGAAAAGCCACATAAGGAGCATGTGGGCCACCGTGGCACAATAAAACTTTCCACTGAAACCTAAACTGACATGAAGCCATTTTAGAGTTTGCTGCTTTTTTTAAACTCAGCCTGATCTACTCCACCTGTTCAATGACAAGAACAGTACTTTGTCACAACAATAGTGGCTCATATTCAGCATTTAATTAAAAGTCAATATCAGGAGAAAAGCTGTTTGTTGAGGGTTCAGACTAATGTCAAACACCGGCATCTCAAGCTTCCTTGATTAGACAGTAAACAATTAAATGAACAAACTCAGAGCTTTTTGGTAGCCACGTCCTGTTCCTCTGTCCTTTCTAGTGAAACTATAGCTTTTCTTCTTTACTTTGGCTCCATTTCCTTTTGGGAAGGAAGCTTCCTGCACTCTCCTCCTCACCTTCTTTTCTCTCTGACTCGCTTCCCCCCTCCTCCTCTCTTTGTCGGCTCTGAGCGGGCAGGATGTGTGAGAGTGTGTCAGAGCATTTGGAACAATGTCAAGGTCAACAAAAGACACAAGCACGGACTCACACAGGATGTCAGAGTTCAACATGAAAACAGTTAATTTTTAAAGAAAGCACAAAATGTCCATGCTGAAAGTAGGATTTAATCTATGGTGGTGCGGTGACGAGAGACAGAAAACTCACAATGCACAGAGAGGCAGCCCGAGGCCAACAAAATGAATGGAGCGATGTGGAGGGATGTTAAATATCTCTGCCCTGTCAGCTGTTGCAACAGGCGGCAGACTGAGTTCCAAACTGACTTCATGCCCCTCGTGAACTGCCAGTTTTGGTTGCACTTGCCTGTATGGCCTTGCCCGCTCATGTTAAGGTGATATTTGATGCGCTCGGTGTAACAGTGTAAGCGTTTTAACAATGTTAAGAGTCTGCAAACCCAAATAATATGATCTGTATTTTGTTGTGGTTTCCAGTGGTGATGGAGCGACTTGTGAGTGAGCTGGGCTCTCTGCTGAAGATGCTGGACCGTGAGACCGTCAGTCCTGCCACTGCTGACAAAATGGCGTCTGTACGTAACATCTTGGATTCACTGCCGCTGTCAGGTACAGAATACAAAAGCAGCACAGACAACATTCCCGTTTTTGTTTACGTACTGGTCATCCCAACATCACTACCACTGATAGGTGACGTGAATAACACTGATTGATTGGGGTGGGATGTATTAGATGTTGAACGAGCAGGAAATGGGCAGCATAGGGATCTGAGTAGTTTTGACAAGGGACAACTTGTGATGGCTAGATGACTGGGTCAGAGCATCTGCAAAACGGCAGATGTTGTGGTATATTCTAGGTATGCAGTCATTACCACCAAAAATGGTCCAAGAAAGGACAATTGATGGCAACAGGGTCATGGGCGACCCAAGGCTCACTGATGCTAATGAGGAGCGAAGGCTGGCCAGACACTACATAAGGGCTACTGTAGCACAAATGGCTGAAACTCTTAGTGCTGCCTGTGATTGAAAGGTATCAGAACTCATAGTTGCTGCAGACCGGTCAGCGTGCCCATTCTGAGCCCTTTCCATCGCTGAAAGCACCTAAAGTGGGCATGTGAGCATCAGAAATGAATCACAGAGCAAAAGAAGAAAGTGATGTGGTCTTACAACAGGGTGCATGTGCATTGATTACCTGAGGAAGAGATGGTACAGGGATGTAATATGGGAAGAAGGCAAGAAGCAGTGTGATGCTCTGGGAAATGTTCTGCTGAGAAACCTTGGGTATTTATGTGGTTGTTACTTTGACACACATCATCTATCTAAATATATTATACATCTTTCATAACATTGATGGCAGTGGCTTCCTTCAGCAGCAATGCTCCCCGCCACTCTGCAAAAACTGTTCAGGAAGGGGTCAAGATATGTGAGGTTAAAGTCTTGACTTGGCCTCCAGTTTCCCCTGATCTCAATTCAGATCAAACAACTGTGGGATGTGGTAGAAAACCAAGTTAGATCCATGGAAGACACACCTCAAAATTTCCAGGTCCTTAGGGGATCTGTTGCAAACATCTTGGTGCCTGATACCACTAAACACATTTAGAGGTCTTGTGAAGTTTATGCCTTGATGGGTCAGAGCTGTAGTTTTTAGAAAGCATGCAGTTCAGCCAAAGAAATTCAGAGTTGAGTCATTTATCTGTCACTGCAATGGTATTTATGAAGAAAGAAGGATATATCACTTCTCTCTTACTTGTCTTTTTACCGTGAGACACCCTTATTGCCATTAGCCAACCAGCCTGCAGCTGCCAGGGCAACACTATATGAGATACAGTGCAGTAATTGTTGTTGGAAACAGACGAGAAGATGCAGCCTCAGTGCACTGATATGAAATCTCCCTGAGGACTTTACAGCAGATCCTTGCTTATCTAGAGGAACACAGGATGTCTGAGTGGGATAAAAGGATTGATGTAAGAGGATAATGAAATGTAAAGTTTAAAGAGGATAATGAGACACGGTCAAAGAAAGGAGACTGTTAGAACTAATCCAGACTTCCCTATCTGTACTCATTCTTCAAGTTTTTACATGGTTGGTTTGCATATTCCACATAATTTAATCTTTTTTATGATTTCACAGTTTCAGAATATGTGGTAGGTTTGAAATTTATAGTACAAAGCCTTCCAAGCTAAAGCACACCCCTGTCATCTGACATCAGTCTCCACATTGTTTGTTTGTGTAAAGTGCAGATAATTCAGGATTGGTACTCACTGATACTCAGCTACTATCTGTTTGCTCTATCTCCTTACACTAATCCAGATCTTAGTGTTGTGACACAATCCTAACTCTAATCCTTAATTTGTCTCGTCCACAGTCAATGGATCAGATGTCTACATGAACAGCTGTCTCTATGGCAATGGCACTAGCTTTGTGGAGTCACTGTTTGAGGACTTTGGTTAGTAGATACTTGCAACTGTCATACCACAACATGACATGCTTAACACGATAAAATATGTTGTAACTATATACGGTATCACTGCTGATGACATTAGTCCTGTGTTGTTCCACCAGACTGTGATTTGCACATGCTCAGTGCATCTCCAGTGGAGCAGAAAGAGCACAAAGATGGAGAGGAGAAGACTCATCCTAATAAATCTGTAAGTCATTTGCAGGTTACCCACCAGTAGATGTTCCTGTATTGTACTTGTACCTTCATCTCTGGTTTAATCTTGGTTCTTCAGACGCCGACCGACACACCCCCTCCTGTGCCAACCACCCCTCTTCCAGATGACTACTATGAAGAGGCCGTTCCTCTAGATCCTGGATCCACCCCGCAGTACTTTACCACCAGTATGAACAGTCGGCTCTATACACACACACACACGCTCAAAGATTTGCACACTCACAAATAAATGTAACCAAACTGTTTTTCTTTTTTCTGCTCTCCCATAGATTCCAGGAACTCTGTAGAGGATGCCTACTATGAAGATGCAGACAATAACTACCCCACCACCAGGATGAATGGACCTCCCAAAAACTCCTGTTAGTCTGCCTTGTCTTCATCACTTTACAACTTACTATAGAGGCATGTTCTGTTTGTGAATCAGAATTTCTCCATAAATGTTTTGTAAATTAATCATCTGTGTTGTTTTTGTTGCTCAGACAATGACTCAGATGCTTTGAGCAGTTCCTATGAGTCTTACGAAGAAGAGGATGAGGAGGCCAAGGGGAGGGACCGACCTCAGAGGTGGACGGCTGAGGAGAGCCCAGACGGACCAGTTAGAGACTGTCGCATCTGTGCCTTTCTGCTGCGAAAGAAACGCTTTGGCCAGTGGGCTAAACAGCTAGTCGTTGTCAGAGACAATAAGCTGCAGGTAAATAGAAGCAGCTGTTAATTGGAGGTTATTTAAACTTTTATATCAGAGGATCTAGTTTTGTTTTCGTGTCTTTCAGGAGCAGCAAAGTCAGATTTTTGCATTAACATTAAAGATACCTTTGCTACAAATGTTCTCCCAAAGGGGTGCTGCTAGTTCATTTGGTTCCAGGTGGGTTCTGGTTTGGTAGACTTAAAACGACATTGCCAGCAATTTATCAAAGGTTACATTTTAGTATCAGAGTAAAATAGTGTCAAACAGCATCAAATAATATATTAAAGTACTTTTTGGTGATTTGGGATTATGTAATTTGTCCTTTACAGACATAAAGCATGTAGCCTACTTTACTTCTCTCTTTATTTCTGAATTTCGCTGTCTCTTTTTCTATAGTGCTATAAGAGCATCAAAGAGAGCTCTCCTCACACGGAGCTCCCACTGAATCTTTGCAACGTCATCTATGTCCCGAAGGAAGGCCGCAAAAAGAGGCACGAGCTGCGATTCTCATTGCCTGGAGGCGAAGCTCTCGTGCTGGCAGTTCAGAGCAAAGAACAGGCCCAGCGGTGGCTCAAGGTACCTTTATTCACTATATCAGAGGATTGGGGCTGAGTTGAGGAAGACACAGGGGATGGGTGGACACAAGATTATCTCTGGAAGTGAAGGGTTTTCTCTTTCTGGGTCAAGGTGGTCCATGATGTTGGCAGTCAGTGCAGCAAAACAGAAGGACTGGACGGATCGGCTTCTCCCATTATACAGAGGAAGTTGGAGCTCGACAAGGTGTGTGAATGAGTGTGTGGGTCTCCACACACTTCTGTCTTTGAATGTCACACTGTTTATCTCCAGTGTTTGTTTGTGGTTTTGCTTGTGTATGTTGTAAGAATTAAACAAGTCAAGCATTTCTTAAATCTGCTATCCAAACAAGGATTCATTGTGCCGATTAAGCAGTTTCCTCTCAGGATGTCTGAGTTTACTTTACTGACTCCGTCTGATGCCGCTTGATTCATTCTGAATCCATACCCTAGTTTTTTACATTTCTGTGTTGCTTGACATCACCTCTTTCAGCCCACGCATGACACAACTGTTCCTTTGGCTTCTGGTTTACAAGCAGCAAGTGAGGTGACATTATTGCGGTTGCTGAGCTGGGTCGTTTTCAAAGAATTTCATGTCCTGAGCAAACTGAATGAACAGTGACATGGCAGTTACACCCCATATTGGCACAACAGTTTTAAAAATACAGTCAATAAAACAGACTCCCCAGAGGTGCATGTCATTTTCGTTGACATGATTTTGCTCGGTTGAAAAGTTGTGTATACAAGACAGACAAATGTGCCGTTTTTTTTTGTCTTTTCCCATTTAGAAAAAAAAAGGAAGTAATTAAAATTTGTGCTTTTTGTTTTTTTATTCTCCAGATGCTGCAGTCGGACAGACAGGCGTCGGACTCAGACAGCGGACCAACGGCAGACAGTCAGTCCACTACACATGGAACAGGACGGGATACCATTGACTCACTCAGTAGGTGTAAACTAATAGAAAGTTATTGATTAAGTTGTAATAATTGAGTCTTTGTTATTGTTGCTCTATTGAAAAAAGCTCACAACTGTTTCGTATGAGTTATTATAGCATAAGACATAGAGTATACATTCTACAAGCAAAATCAGTGATCATAGCAAGATGTAACTTTAGCCTGTGTGTAACTTCCCAGTTAGCACAGTGACATTAGAGCAGTGCTTCATGATTCACAGAGGTAGTAATAATAAGGGTCTTTATGTTGTCTGTGTATTTCAGAATGAAACTGAGTTTGAGGGTGGGGTTTTGAGAGGTATTTAGGATTTTTATTTTTTTTTGCAAATCCACTATGATGTGGAGCTGTGGGGAAATGCAAAGCTGTAGGACTGTTCACCTCCTCCTACGCATCCCTAAGGACTAAATGAATAAATTAGTCTTCAACCACATTCACTGTATATACAAATATCTGGAACCATAACACACATGTTGTACTAGGATAGAACTCTGTTCACTGGCTGCAAGCGACAGACAGGGTTGGCTCACCCCAAAGCATGTTTGATTGGATGTGCTACAATGTAATCTAAAAATAGTGAGTACTTTTTACAGGAATTGAAAAAACAGGGATGCTAATGTAAAAAAATATTAAATTGACATGTACTGTATAACACATATAACAAGAGATAAATGAACAAATAACATGAGGACATAGGAGTAAAAATTCACTTCAGTGCATCTTTATTCCTAACAAATATTTTTACTTACTTTTGAAAGTTTAATAGAAATATTAATGCAGACTAATGCGACAGCGCAGTCGTAAACCCTTGTCTGACTCACCAGATGTTGGCTGCGGGTATAAACCTGTCACTGGATGCTCATTTAAGTCAACTTTCTCCCCGCCCTCCACTACCTGCGTGTTACAGTTTTCAAAACCCATTTCACTTCTGGAAACAACAACAACAACCTCCAAGCTAGCAACCTAATTTGCTGAAAATATCAAGTTTTGCTGATTATTTGGATCATGCAATAAAGTACTATTTGTTTGTTCGCATAAATTTTAATGACAGTGCTCATCTCCCTACATGCAAATGTTTCACCAAAAATTATTTCAAAGCTTTGCTTAGCACCACTTAAAACAATTCTGATTGGTTTCAAGAAATACAAACAACTCACTCTGCTCCCCCCAATAGGAGAATGATAATGTGGTGCAGCCAGACCAATATATACCACAGAGGGAGTTTAACTAAGTCAATCCTGACCTTATGAAGGTCATAATGCACATTTATTGTGCATTGCTAGAGCAATATTGAAGATATTGCTTTATACCGAGCGGTGTTTTATGTTGTTTGATTTTTTTCAGTCCATTTATGAAATACGTATTGGTATAATAAATAAAAACCTACAATTTTAGCAACCAATTATTATTGTAAAAAAAA
>NW_007578034.1:0-5359 GCF_000690725.1 Stegastes partitus
ATGGATGGATGGATGGATGGATGCATGGATGGATGGATGTACTGTAGCTTGATATATACCAATATGCTATTAGGGTTTCAAATCAGAATATATACTATTTAAATTCTGATTAGAAAAGGTTAAATCTGCACTAGTTCTGTGGTGCCAGCCATGAAGTAACAACTCAGCATGGCAGATTCTAATTCATTTGAAACTATTGACAAAAAAAAGAAAAAAATTGTGGTTTTTCAAATGGTTTAGATTTCTTTTTTTTTTAATTTAATTATTAATCACAGAGCCTAACAGTGTCATTTCAACCTCTAGCTGCAGCTGTAAGAATCAGCAACGCAGCAGAAAAAATCAGAGGCACAAATTAATCAAGCATTTTAGCACCTTGGCCGGTTCTTCGCTTTGAGTCCTTAACAGGTTGTGTTAACCTACTGATGATGCTACGGAGGGAGGTGTGGACATGCTCAGATAAGACAGACTGCTGTATATAGACCAGTGGTGCCCATGGCAACAGAGAAACTTGAGAAATGAGGTCCGACCACCTGGTGTGTCAGTGGGCTCTACGAGGGAGGTGTGACCTTATCTAATGATGCATTTTTATCAGGGCCACTGAAGGTGCATTTGAACCGTGTGTCAGCTTTTTAAGGGTTTATGTGCCCTTTTCCCCCTTTCTTTTATGAAAAATTGCTTTGAAGTTAGCTAACAGAAATAGTACATTCTGAGGTCGATGCAACAATAACCCACCTTTGAGAGCACCGTGAGGATAATTGACATTTTGCCCTGTAATTCACCTTTAACAGCTTCTCTCTGTGTCTTTTTTTGTAGGTCAGGACAAGTTCAGTGAATGGTTCAATTAGTTTTCAGGCTAATTCAAATTTAAGACTTGTTTGAAACTTTGCTGTTTGTTGGCCCATTTTGGCGCCTGATTTTAACGAAGCAGATTGCAGTTAGAAGATATCAGGCCAACTTTGGCTGTTTTAGTTGAGGGTAATAAATATATTTCCTGGCTTGGTAAAAAGCCAATAAAGGTGGTCATAAATGTATCGGATTTTACTATGTGCATTAGTGCTCATAAGATGCTTTTTAAAGTCGTCATCAAATGTATTCATGCCCTCCCATTAAAGCAGGAAAAAAAAAACAGCTGTCACTGAAATAAGCTGAAATTGACAAAAGTAATAATAAATAAAAATGTAATGAAAATCATGACATTGCTTTTGAATTGTGGTTCAACAGAAACATTAACAACAAAAAACTAAAACAAAAAAACAACAAGCAAACAAGCATGATGGGACCCATAAACTAATATTTAGTTGAACAACCCTTTGAGCCAATCACTGTCATCAAGTGTTTTCTGTAACTCTCAATCAGACTTCTGCACCTGTTGACAGGTATTTAGATTTTCACCCACAATTCAAAAACAATGCATTCTTTCCCTAAATTATAATTAAGCATTTATATATATATAGTAATAATAATAATATTAATAATAATAATAATAATAATTATTATTATTATTACTTTTCCGGTTTCTAGTTATTTGAGTGACTATTGTGAATTTTGCCTTTTCTTTATGAATACATTTGAATATTTTACAGCTTCTTGTCTATCCAGTTTATTATTAATTGTTCTTAGTGTTTTTTGGATGTCCAGCATGGGCCTCACTGTGTTTCAGCAAAACAGATTCAAGTTCAATGAGAATCTGATGCTTTTCTTCAGCATCTGCATTATTTAAAATAATTGACATGTTCATGACGCAGGAGGACATTCATTTCTCAGTGAGTGCTCCACATTTGGATGTAACAAAGTTAGAGACTAAGACAAAGTGCTCTGCCTTTTCTCAATCCATTTGTCCTCTTTTTTTTTTTTAGAAAGACCTTAATGGGACAACATAGTCCAAAATCTACTCTTAAATTTATTGTCCTCATTGTGTGAAAAAAACTAAATGTACCAAATGTTTTTTTTTTTGGGATGTCCTGTATCACCTGAGCCATCCCTTTAAACTGCATACATTGGATTGTTCCACAGGAGAACACGCTGTTCCCCCCTATGGAACAATCCATACGTGTTGTTTGAGTCCAAATGATGTGCACAGCCAGCCAGCCAGCCAGCCAGTCTGTCTGTCTGCAGCAGTCAGTGCGCTCAGTGAACGCCACGGCGAGCCACAGGTCTGATCGATCACTTATTCGTTGCGGAAATCAGCATCGTGGCTTTCTTTCGTGTTGTGCTTCTCCGACACGCTGGGGATGTTTACAGTACAGTGACCGCCCGCAGCTGATCGCAGCCCAGACTGCCGTATGTCATGGCAACTAGTTTCCTGCAGCTGTCTGGCCGCTGCGCCGTGAACACCGTGTTCAGGATCCACCTGGTCGATTCCAGCCAAGCGCGCCGTTCTCCGCCATGCACGGACTGAGTGGCTGACTCCAGGAGAACAAGGTCACACTATCCGGCCGAAAGCTCTCGATCGAACCGCAGGACTTTACTTCTGCTCCTGCTTTCTGTGCTGAATAAAGAAGTTGGAGACGTCGTGAAGGGGGACAGTCTGAAGCTCCGAGTCAGGTGAGTATCAGGATGGGCTGCATGGAGTCAGGAAACCACGTTGCGCATAGTAGGTCCTTGTCATGTGTGTGTTTAGTGAACCATCAGTGATATGTGAGCGGATCATTGCAGATTCAAAGGGACAGAAAACATCCAAGTGTCAGCGAGGCGCCAACATCTGGCAGGGAAGCTTCTTCAATATGCATCCATTAATTATCCTGAGTGCATGAGCCATTACCAGTAATTCAACAGCAATCACGTGACTGTCTTTATTATTATTGTTATTGTTATTATTATCCTGGGTATATTATATCACTTAAAACCCTTTTTAAAGTTTCTCTGTGTTTTAAAGATGAGAATTGAAATCGATTGTTAAACTGGATTACAAACTGTTCTTCTCATTGTTGATTTGTTTTCATGCACTTGTGTGTTTTCAATGGCCTTCTGTGTTGTGAAACTACACACTCACATCAGTCCTATTTATTAATTTAATGCAGCTTTAAAATCACCTGTTATAAAATACTATGGACCTGACTGCACTGTCTCGTGTAAATCTCTTGGAAAAGGCAGCGTGCAAAAGGATTCTTTCCCTTTAACAGTGTCTCTCAGAGTGAACCCACAGTCAGACAAAGGCTTCAAACAGTTTTCAGTGAACTGCTGTCCTCACCTTTTTGATCACTGTTAACAAAGGTTAAGTCTTCATCATCTTATTATCTGAAGATGAGACAGGTGGCTCCTCCTCCTACTCTAGTGCAGCCTTAATTGATAGGTTTATATAAGAGTGTGCAGGTTGGCTCATGCCTCACGGAAGTATGGAGATCAGGATTGTTTGCAGTCTCGCCGTGCCAAATTGCTGCTCTGCTCAATGTGCATTCGTGTTAGATGAGCGTGAAAGCCTTTATGTCTTCCGCTATGGCTATGTTTTTTTTCTTTTTTTCTTTTTTGCTGAGTACAAAGCCATGCTGTGGTTTAGTGCTTGGAGGAGAGATCCATAAGGAGTTGTCGCGTCGCTGAATAATCAGCCTGGTTTTTAGAACGGCGTCGCAGCTCTGCTCTCTCTGAATCTGTGTCTTTCTCTACAACAGACAAAACTAATTGAATGCATTTTTGACCATGCTCATCATTGCTTTTCTGGTTAGAATTTGCTGCATTGCACTTCATGCCGCTGTATGTTTAACATGTTTGCCTTTAAACTTTGCTGTCACATTCGTAAAATCATTTTTGAATGCCAAATAGCTCTAGTACAACTAACAACGGCATTAAAACTGTTGTTGCAAAAACAAGCCTTGGCACAAACCTTGCCAACTCCCAATCTCTCCTGAGACCCAGTAACTTAGAACTCAGTCGTACCGCTGTAGTCGTTTGTTTTGCATTCTTTGTTGTTCTTTCAGCAGTTTTCATCACTGAGTGCATTTCTTCAAAGCTCTTATATCACGAGTGCTACTGAAACGAACAGATGAAAGTTCCAGATTTTCTACAACCTCAAACTTCATCTCTGAAAAAAGTTCTTTAAACTATAATTCATTTTCTCTTCTCCTTTCAAGGTGCACAAGTTTGCTAAACTTATTTCTACCTCAAACATCAGTTTCCTATCCAGTGTGAAAAGCCAGTTTTCTGTATTTGCTGACCTACCAATTGACTTGTTAAGTCTGCTTAAGGCTTGTTTGTAGTTCCCAGTAGGTTCTTGAGTGTGCGTGGTCCTGCTAATGTCGGCATAACTGACCTATATGTTAAATTTGGTGTGAGTGCGGTCAGGAGTCATAAATCATGTGTCTTGGCATCTACTTTATCTCTAGTAAGAACGTTGCATATTCTTTGCATCATGCGAGCGGCATCTACGATCACGTTGCCGATGTTCAGGAAAATGTTTTGCTCTTTTGCTCGGCCTTGTGTCAAGTAATGTTTGCAATTTGTTTTGAAGACTTGTGCTCCTGTCAGATGCATTTGCTTTGCTTGCAGTCGCTGGTAATTGTGATGTGACTCACATTCATTGCCATGTTTTCCACTCTGTCAGGGTTACAGGTTTTTTATTTTTATTTTTTTAACGTCTTGAAAAATACTATTTAAAACCAATAATCTAAATTATATGTTGGCATACAGAGATTTTCTCTTAAGAACAATCAAAACAAATAGATAAGAGAGACTATTTTGAAAGTATAAAGTATAAAGAATCACCAGAATTTTCTCAACTTTGGACCTACGGCTGTGTCTGCCTGCGTGTCCACATCATGAAGCCACATGGAATTGCCAGAGGACATAAAAATCAGATTGTGAGACTTCACAGAGGTGGAAAAGGATAGAGGAAGATCAGTGACCAACTACAAATCAGTCGAAACACAGTTGCAGCAGTAATCAGTAGGTATAGAGTGAGCCACACTGCCTTTAATCAGAGTCTCAGTGGTCGACCTGCTAAAACGACGCCACTGGCACTACTTACACAATCTTGCTGTGAAAAACAGATGGGCAAGTGCTCCAGACTTGGCACAGGGGTTATCAGTGGAAACCGAAGTTTGTGTGACATCTCAGGCAGTGCAAAGGACTTTGGATAAAGTCAACCTCAGTGGATGGCATCCAAGAAAAAGAAAAAAAAAATAGCTTGTTGTTTGGCATAAAACTGCAAGATGAAACCTTGTTAAAAAACATGAAAAAAGCCTGAGTAGTGAACATCGAATACTTATACGAATAATGGGAGCACATTCTTCAGACTAACATACATTTGCTCAGGTCAGATGAGAGCTGGTTTGAACCTGGCGAGGACTACCACAGTGAATTCATAGTCCCAGCAGTGAAGCACAGACTTGGGATTGAATGCAGAAGGTGCTGGGAGATGACATTT